>NC_051216.1:14185900-14363400 GCF_015220715.1 Pygocentrus nattereri | reverse complement strand
CAACAGTGGTATATTTTTTTCCTAATGGGGTGTAATATGTTGGAGGCCATGTATGAGCTTATGTTTCAACATCCAGAATTCCCAGAAGAGTTGATCAGAGTTCTGGGAGCTCTTCATCAGAGCTGGGAGACATATTGGCCCACACACACTCCATCTGTGCTGCACTGATATTGATTGTGTGTGTGTCTGTACTTTATCCAGTCAGGACACTGACAATGTTTTTGACAGCTTTCTGAGAACGCTGTTCTTATGCTGTTATAGAAGCATCATTCATATACACATATACACATATACATCCAAACGTTCATAGACACCCACTTTTGCCCAATCCTCAGCGCCCAGGGAGCAGTTGGGGGTTAGGTGTCTTGCTCAAGGACACCTCAGTCATGTGCTGTCGGCTCTGGGGATCGAACCCGCGACCTTCCGGTCACGAGGCTGGTTCCCTAACCTCAAGCCCATGACTGCCCCAAATAACAGGCTGGAATTCTTTTTTGGAATTCTTTATGAAATACCTTTTGATTACATCTTTTGGTTTAATGTCAAATTTGTTTGTGTGAATGCTAAGCAAACCAGAATTTAAACATTACAATGCTCCATTTTCTGCTTTGTTCCAGATCACAGGACATGAACTAAAAATGTGAACCCTTGAAAGCAACGTTACCTGAGGCTCCATTTATCCTCATTAAAAGGCTAATCTAGGATGAGTATTTGACTTTCAAAGAAAAAAACACTATCTCCAAAATGGTAAGTTTACAGGAGAGGACAAAAACATTGTATACTTTTAATGCAAGTCAATGCGAAGATATTTTATTCCAGGTAATTGAATAGCATTGCAACTGATCCATTTATCCTGAAATTTTCACACAATGTAAAGGCCAGCCACTGAAGTCAAATGATGCAGAAAACTAAAAATCAACCACAGTGGAGATACATGGTTTTGTTGAACAGCGACAATAAGCAGTGTTCATTGTAATGCTCACTCTACCATTTAAGAATCATCTTTGGGCCAGGAATCCAAGCCCAGACATTGAAAAGATCCGAATGTTGGTGGAAATGTTAAAGAAAAAGTGAGAGTTTAATGGATGAAAGAGTAGTGTGATGAAATACGTCTTGCCGCATTGAGCCTCCTATAAACTTTAATACCAAACATTTCCATTTCTCATAAAGTTCTTTTGAATTTGTGATCAGGAGTGTGAAGTCTGCTTGTAGGTTTGAAGTGTGTTGTCTCTCAAAACTGCTGAAAAACTCCTTGACTCTTATCATCTTCCTTAAGAGCTGATGTATGCCTAAGCCCCTCTCTCTCTCCCTCTCTCTCTCTCTCTCTCTCTCTCTCTCTCTCTCTCTCTCTCTCTCTCTCTCTCTCTCTTATTCTCCCTGCTGGCTTTGTAGTGTGGATGAAGTCGTAATCCTCAAACACACTCAAATTCCTCCAGAAAGACTCTTGATCCTGAATCCACTCATTTCCTTCAAACGGCCAGGCCCAGAAGAAGCTCTGCCATATTTCCAGCCATGTGGAGAGTTTATGATTGAAAGCTTCTACAAGCGGGTCGCCCGCCCCTTCTGCCTCCCTGAGCCGGGCCAGATCTGTGGAAAGGTGGGAGCGCTCATTAAAAGGTAAAGCAGACAGGGCCCGCGTGTCAATCACATCCAGAGTTCACTCTCTCGCTTGCATTTGCTCGTTTTCTTTCTCCACCTGCCTTTTTTTTCTCCCTCTCACTCTCTGTCTTTGTCGGGGGCTGTTATCATTTTCAAAGCCATAGCAGGGTCCCTGTTTGTTCTATGCTTTGGTCTCACCCACGCAAAGAGAGCTTCACACTCCTATAGCTTAATCTGAGAGAGAGAGAGAGGGAGAGAGAGAGAGAGAGAGAGAGAGCATGTTTGTCTTTGGTTTGTTTGTCAGCTTCTATTTGAGCACAGACTTGACTATTAACACTAAACACCCAGAGCGTGAGTGGATATTGCCACTCGGCTCTCCACATCTCTCTCATATTGCGAGAGCACTATATTAAGAATATTATTTGACTCTAACAGACTTTATTAATATGATAGTTCGGGTCCTGTGTTTTTTTTCTCCTCTGTATTTCTCATTTTCTCTACAGGTTTATCCTAATTTATAACTCAGCATATTAAGGAATAATGGGAAAGGTAAGAATTTGAGGCTGACCTCAATTTTGGATCAAGATGGTAATAGGAAAAGACTTTGAAAGAGGGTTCATTATTGGGACACTCAATAATGAGCTGCTCATCTGGCAAGGGATTTCAATACGAACAGTGAATGTGTTTACATGCACTTATTAATCCGATCGCAATCGGATTTCTGCAGTAAACTGATTATTCAAGTAGTCATGCCATACTCCGAATAACCATACTCCGATCTAGAAATCCAAGAGAGCTGGATTTGCATCAGATTTCTGAGGACATGTAAACTCTTGCTCTGATTTATTTCGAATTTCTCAGTTTGAGCATGTGCGAGAACAGACAGCGGTACCAGATATAAGGAAGCAGCATTTACACAATATGCAGCAAAATCACTTTTGGAGTGGTGCTGAAACCAACATGAAATAAAGGATTTAATGAGTAGACTCATATTTTCAGGTAAAGTGGTGCAATGTTATTAAATCTTCTAGATGATGTAGACTCATATTTTCAGGTAAAGTGGTGCAATGTTATTAAAACAAGCAGCAGCATGAAGTTTGAGTTTTATTTTACGTTTACATGACGTTGTCTTCTATGAGTTTACTGGCTGGTTGCAAAGTAGAAATCTGATTACTGCCTGACTCATGTAGACCCAGTGTTTCCCATTATCTGATTCCTCAAGTGCATGCAGTGTTGATCGGATTACTGACAAAATCTCATTTTCTGCAGTTAGCAGATTATTAAGTGCATGTTAACGCGCTCAGTGACTAAAGGGGTATCTGCATTTAGATCTATGTAAAAGACATCAGCAAATAGTGCACATTCACTCATTGGGATGCTTGTGCATTAGCGTGACATGTAAGGAAATACAGAAGAGCAACTGTTCCTCAGAGTCCGACTACATGAACTGTACATACGTTCAAACATCGTCTAGTTGTAAGGTTTACCAAATTCTCCATATTCTGCTCCGTATCACTTTTTTTTAAATGTAATAACACATTTTTAACATGTGACAAGTTTTTCAAATGTGAAACTCATGAGACTTTTTTGTAAGGACAGTGTCGTGGGAACCAACATAAACCTCATAGGTAGCAAAATAGACAAAATGAAATACTTTCTTTGGTTAACTAAGCTAAAAACACTAAATGCTATATGCTGTGATCTTAGAGTGCTAATCATTGCCCTAGTTTTAAATCCAAGTATGAGGCCAAAATCCATTTCAGTTCAGTGAGATACAGTAGCTGCTGAAATGTCTAACCTGATGCTGCTGTTGTGTTGAATAGCCAGGAGCTGTCATTCAAAGAAGCTATATGTTAATTAAAGATGTGTTAAAGAATAGACAAGGCAATGTTCAAGCTGTGCATATTTTTTTCTTCTATACTATTTTTTTTAATGGAATGCAAAAAGTGAGCACAAGCTGCCGCCGCTTTTCCATGATGGCAGTAGACTGATTCTGAACATGTGATCATGTTGAAGTGACGTATGCACTAGAAAGTTGTAAAGTCTGACTAACGAGTGTGAAGTAAGGTCTCACTAAGGACTTCACGTATAAACTTAAATGCAAACTTATGTAAAAATGATGCAAGCCAGCCCAGGTTTTCTGAGAATGTCAATGCAGGACGAGATCAGACTGCATCAGCAAGAACAGTCCATACACAACCACAACTACATAGAGAGGCATGTTATAACAGCATTGTAGTACATAAAACCATCATTACAAAGATAAAGTTAAATGCACATTTGACACTTCAGTGTTGCAAAAAACAAAAAGATGTGGAAACAAGTGGTCTGGTCTGATGAGTCATTACTTAAGAGCAATTAATCTCCAAAAAGTGGGCAAGTGCATGTGCAGTGTACACCAAAACAATGGTGCAGGCCTGAATGCTTCATCCACACACTGAGGGAATCTGGTTATGCTGTAGGAAGCATTTTGCATATATGGTTCAGGTTATATCTGTCCTGATTGGCTTAGTCTCTTTCTGGATGACAATCCCCCTGCTTTAACAGAGTTTGGGGCTATTGAATGGTTTAACTAATACTAATACTAATGTATTAGACAGCACTCTCAGTCACCAGCTGAGAGAATACAGAATCAAGGCCAGGGCTCTGTGATGCAGCACCATTCATTAAGAGAGGTGATAACACAGCCAATACAATCTCCATGAAGGTACGTTCAAGTTACGTTGGTACGTTGGCTTTAACAAACTAAAAAAACAGCTAGTTAATTAGCCATTAGCCAAGGCGGTGTAACTTTTATACTTTTATAGCAGTTTATATAGTTTGTGTTGTATATACAGTACTGTGCGAAGGTTTTAGGCATCTAAGCAAATTTTTAAACAATTTACCTCGGCAGTGAGTTTATCACAATATACATTAGAATAAAATCATATTCATAATTCAAATAAATGTAAAAACAATAAAAGGTAACAAGAATTTCTTGGGTCCATATTTTCCTTGACACTTTCACAGCCACCACAGGGACTTGTTAATATCATCAATTACATCATGAGCACAATTTACTGAAGCACTGATGGTCAAACCAGGAGTTGCTTTTTAACTACATATAATACTGGGCTTCCTCGAGGAGAGGCTTGACAATGGTTAAACAAACACACTAACGTCCAGAAAATCACTATATATATATATATATATATATATATATATATATATATATATATATATATATATGTGTGTGTGTGTGTGTGTGTGTGTATATACATCTACTTGATATTTATACTTGTCATCAATTTTATCAGCTCCATTTATCACATATATTTTGTAGTTCTACAATTACAATCCATCTTTTACTCCACATACTTTGTAAACCTCCCTTCACCCTGTTCTTCAATGGTCAGGACCCCACAGGACTACCAAAGAGCAGGTATTTTTTGGATGGTGGATCATTCTCAGCACTGCAGTGACAACGATGTGGTGGTGGCATGTTGGTATGTATTGCGCTGGTGTTTAAACTTTTGCACACAACTGTATAAATATCAACACATAATTTTTATTTTTTTACACTAATCACTTCTTTTGTTCTTTGGCAGCACAAGCATCTGCGCACACACTCACAGACCAGTCCGCTACCACACATTCAGGCTGATGAGTGGGAGCTATGCGTGGCTCGGTTGTGTGATGTGAGGCTGGTGTAGGATTACATAGTTGATGCAGGTGAAGCTGTGAGAGCGGCTCAGAGTAGCTGAGGCTCTACAGGTTGCACAGAGCCGTTTTAGTAGAAGTGACGGCCTGATTTGGTCGCTCTCTGCCTCCCGGTGGGTGTGCAGGCCCACTCAGATGGGGGGGTCGCAGGCAGAGGGGAGAGGAGCTTTGGTTGAAATAGATTGTGAAGGATTTGCTGTGGGCCCCATGCCTACGTCTGTCTCCTTCACTTATCATTTCACTCAAACAGTCATGCTCGACCACACCAGCCTATTCTCTATTCAAAAATGAACACAAAGTGCTTCTGGAGACAAACATCAATAAATAAAGATATAAACATACAGCTACAGTTTTAGGCCTCTGATAAAATTCTATTTAAAAAGCTATTTAACTAGCCAGTAGTGTTATTAAGGAAACCTTAGTAAAATAGTAAACACAAATAATATTAATGAAATAAGTAGATTTTATGTACAGAAATATGTTTACTTAACTATTTCCTAACCTCTCTTTGAAGAAGCTGGTAATATTTGTAGTTATCAGCATACAAAACCTGATCTCAGTGAAGGCTTTGTTAAATGAATGAAGCATTGACGGAGATGCTGAGATGCTGGAGACAGGAATTTTGAGGTGAGGTTATTAAACAAAAAACACTACAACGAAGACTCTGAACTGATGAGCAGCGGAAATCTTATATCGATCAAGAATGGAAAACATTTATCCTTCAAAACTACTGTAATTGTTCTCCTCACTTTCCAAACGCTTACAGAGTGTTGTTAAAAGAAGACGTGATGAAACACAGTGGTAAACATGAACCCATCCCAACTTTTTTGTAATGTGATGTTGGCATAAAATTAAAAATGGCCATGTATTTTTTTCAAAAAGCAATAACATTTCTCAGTTTCAACATTTGATATGTTGTCTTTATAGTATTCTTCTTTAAAAATAGGGTTTACATGTTTGCATATGGGCGGCACGGTGGCGTGGTGGGTAGCACTGTCGCAATTCTCAGCAAGGAGGGCCTGGGTTCGATTCCCCGGCCGGGTGACCAGGGTCCTCTCTGTGTGGAGTTTGCATGTTCTCCCCGTGTCTGCGTGGGTTTCCTCCCGGTTCTCCAGTTTCCTCCTACAGTCCAAAGACATGCAGTCAGGCCAATTGGACATGCTAAATTGCCCCTGGGTGTGAGTGTATGAGTGACTGTCTGTGTCTGTCTGTCTGCCCTGCGATGGACTGGCGACCTGTCCAGGGTGTATCCTGCCTTCCGCCTGAAGACTGCTGGGATAGGCTCCAGCACCCCCCCGTGACCCTGACGGAGAAGCGGCTTAGAAGATGGATGGATTGATGGATGTTTGCATATCATTGCATTACATTTTTATTTACATTCTGCACAGCGTAACAACTTTTTTGAAATGGGGTTGTATATACAATCAATTCATTGGCACTGCTCTTTCTTTTTGGTTGTTTCAGTTGAAAGCTGATCTGTTGTTCCCGGTAATTTATTACATAATCATTTCCCTCAGTTTCCAGGGGGCAGCAACTTTCCAACTCTTATTAAACATCCTTAAATTAAAATAATGCTAGCTCGATACATGATTAAACTCAGCATGCTGGACAAGCTGAAAATTCCAGTCTTGTCTGACCAGTACAGAGCTTCTACATTTTCAGATTGACCCAACACACACACACACACACACACACACACACACACACACACACACACACACACACACACACACACACACACTAAGAAAACAGTGAGAGTACTGAAGAATGAAGGAGTCATTTGTAAGTTTGCTGGACAAATGGTTGGGTCTGCTGAACAAAGTGGCTGGGGAAATTAAAAGGTTCTTTAAGTCTTATTGGCTCAGGCTTCAGAGCTATTGTTTGCAGTAGAACCTTACCACACACACACACACACACACACACACACACACACACACACACACACACACACACACACACACACACACACACACACTCTCCAACTTCATTTGAAAGGACAATGTTATGTGACAGGTCATGTTTTCTGCTACGAGAACAGAACCAGTGGAGAAGGCACACCTAACAGCCCCTTAGCAGGGAAGGTCACTTGATGCCATGTTACTGATAGTACCCACACTAACTAAACCCACACTCCAACACAAAACACAATAACAAATACATGCACTTTTAACTAATAAACAACAACATTGCCCACACAACGACAACATTCAGCATCCTTTTGGCAGAGCAGGGCCAGGTGTGTGGTGCAGCTCTGCATACAATGCCTCTGGAGCCTCTACTGTGGACTGGAGCAATTGGAAGATTCCAAAACGAATACACAGAGGCCTCAGCACCTAAATACAATATCAAGTTGTGCAGTACTTACTGTGTTCACTCTTTGCCATAATTAGTTCCATTCTTTTCCTGAGTCTTGCTTTAAATGTTTCTGAGAAATCTGCATGGATATTTTTCCACACCTCCAAAGTTCAGTCTTAGAAGTTGGTTGTATTTTTTATTTCTCATGATCCAAATAATCCCAATCACATTCATTGATGTTGACATCTGAAATGTGGGGTGGTCAGTCCATTGTTCTGAGAGCAACTTTGACTTCTTTGTTTGACTTGCAGATTTTCTTCTTTTTTGTTTGCTTCATTTTCTCAGTAACGGCTTCTTTACAGAGCTGAGTTGTCTTCTCACAGTGGACAGATGGACAGAAGCATCTGGGGATTTTTTCATATCTGAAGCAAGAGTGGAGCTTGATTTTCTCAAAGATGAAAGCTTTGTTTATCTGATAGGAACAGTTTTCGTGGCCTACCAGGTATTGTGTTGTTGTTAGGAGTCCCATTTTCTCTGTATCTTTGTATACTGATTTTTTTTCTCCAGTTTTGGACACTCCTGTTTTTTCACTTAGTTTCCTTTGTCTTTCCCCTTCATTGTGCATGTGGAATATGTCAAATCTAATTTCTTCAGAAATATCTCAGGACAACTTGTACTCAACATTATAGATACTATATTTTTCATCTACTGGTCTGTGTTTAATTTAAATACCACAGTTTTTCACTTTTTCTTTTTGTTTAATTAGTGACACTTACCTTCTTATCTTCAAACATATAATGTGATTTGGCCCCTAAAATGATCCTGGAGGGGTCTCCTGTTGCTTTCTTGATGGAAACTGACGCTCAGAGAAAGATAAACAAACCATTATGAAGACCCCCACTGATTAACATATTATTCTAATTCATCATATCGCAGGCAGCTGTTGACAAGACTCAGCGGTGCTCTCTCTTAAATGAAACATGCCACAGACAATGCAAAACAAACAGCTTATGCTACGCTTGTTTGTACCTTAGCACAAGATGTCTGAGAAGTGCTGAAGACAAAGCTGTCAAAAGCCGTCAGAGAAGCAGTTGTCAGATGCTGATGCTATGTGTAATTTAAGGGGCCCAAATCAAGAGAAACAAGGTTTTCCTTGCATTTTGTATATAAAGGAGTTTGATGTGTTTTCGTAAACACTGTAAAAGTTAAAGGTACTGTACACCTTTCACTCTCCTAGTCTGCAGAGCCAGCTCATTTTGAATTAATGACACAACCATGGTGATACATGCTGAATACATTTACACAACAAATTCAACTCATAGACGTTTAGCCTGTCCATTCGCATTGAAGTGATAAGGAGTGTTGTCACTGCAGAAAGTCTGTACCAGAGTTATTGGAGGAGAAGATGTGGGGAAAACGATTAAACGTTGTACTCTGCCTGGCTGTCAAGAAGCAAACATATCATTGCAAGGATCCAGACATAAAAGGTATGGCTGAGGAATTATGTTCTCCAACATCCCTGAGAATTTCACTCCAAACTTAACAGTTTGTTCAGTGTATTTAAGCCTGGACTTTTTTCATGCCTCATTTTTGCTTCTGAAAGGGGTCAGTCATTTAGAAGAGAGGTCATTTACGTATGCAGTTGTTTGCAAAAGTATGAAATTACATGTTATGTTGATTGCAGGGACGTTCCCTGGATGTGATATGAGAGAGGAAAGACATGGGGGCAGAAAGTAGCAGCAGAGCAGTTGTTTTTGCTGCTGCAGTTTCTTCTAAAAGGGTTGTGGCTTAACTAACATCTACACAAACAGAACGAATAGATAAAGACAAAATGCTCCCTGTGAATCAGCTTCTTCTAGTTGTTGCCACCGCTGCTGCTGCATGGTTATTCTACAGTCAAAATAAGTTTGAAAATAACACATTCGCTTCAGGAAGTAAACTCAAATTTGGCAATTCTTCTATAAATTTTAGTCCATATTTAATATTTACTAGCTGAGTTTGATGTATTAGAAAAGTGTATAATCTGCCATAACTTTTGCACAGGCCACATGTTCTGTTTATTTTTTTCCCAATAGGTTAACTTCATCAAATAAACAGTAGTTGCACATTAAAATTTGCAGAGGTTTGTTCTCTGTGCTGGATTTGTTCACATATTTACACTTAGAAAATCAACAAAAGATGTCATTTAACCAGGGGCGCCCAAACTTTTGCATATGACTGCAGTAGTGTTAAAGAATTAAATTTAGCAATTTAACCTGTTTAATTCTTAGGGGGAGAAAAAGTTTAAATTGGTCGCATGATTAATTTAATTATGGCTGTTTTCGTAACATAAAAGCAAATCAATGTTAGAGGTACAGTACAGAGAGAGCGTGTCATCTGTAGCAGGCCTCTATAAACATGGTGGTCAGTAAGTGTGGCTTGCAGCACTTGAAGTGACCTGTAGAGAAACATGGCTCATAAGAAAATTCACTGGAGACTGCAGGTCTACTTTACTGCACTGGTGGGTTTCTAATGGCATGGGGTCCATAGAGACCCTGTGTTTGTGTAGTCGAGGAAAACTGACAGAGGTGAAACATAGAGCATAAAGAGAAGGAGAGAGAAAGAAAGAGAGAGATAGTGAGAGAGAAAGAGAATAAGGAGTGAAAGAAAGCAAAGGTGGGAATGAGAGAGAGGAGAAAAAGAGAATACGCAGCAAAGGAGAGCCAAAGAAAGAAAGAGAGGGCAGGGGTCGAGGAGCATTCATGAGAGTGGCTCCATCAGCAGAGTGGTGAAGAAAAGAGCGAGGCAGTCTGTCCTATGATGGAAGGATCAAACCCCCTCGCCTCCGCTTGTGCTCCTGGTGTCATGCTGGAGCGCTGTGCTTGGGGACCCTTTCCCCCTAGCTTCACTGTTTCATCTCCCAGATTAGATTGAACCGAGGGTTGTGGTGGAGGATGGAGGCGCCGGCCTGGGTTATCCCATGACGGTGGGTACGCAGAGCCCTGCAGCCCAGGACACTCCTGCAGGACTTTCGGCTTCCTTCCTTCATGTGCTGGAGGAAGGATAACGCTGAAGATGGACGTCGGACTGTGTTTCGCAGAGCACAGGATTCTATTGTATGGTGAATCATGGAAATGATCAATTATCCTGGAGATCTACTGTCCTACAGAGCTTGGTTCCAATCAGCACCTAACATGCTGGCCTTAACCACCCTTTACCTTTCACTAATTCATCTGATCTAGCCAGTCAAGGGCCAGTCAAGATAATAGCTGGAGCAGGTGTGGCAGACTGTGGTTGGATCTAGACTTTGTAGATTTTTTAGTGAAACAATAATCAGTTAAGGAAGAATTTCACCAATTATTTCTAAAGTTCTGCGTAATTGAATTGTTAAGATGTAAACCGTCACTCAAAGTAGTTTGATGTGAAATGTGCCGTAATAGAAAATGTGCAGGATTGTTCACAGTGGTGGTGATAGGAACCAGATGTCCGAAGCATTCAATGCCTCTAAAAGTGACATCACAGAGAATTATTACATGAAACGGTTCTGAATACTGATTAATATTGTGGTAATATTAATACTGATATTTGTGATAATATTTTTAAAAGCCATTAATAGTGGTTGGGAACACACAGGGAATTGTGATGTAAAACAGTACCGAAAGAACAATTTTACTTTGCCACTATTTTATCATTATCAACATTACACATAACATCAGAAAATTGGTCAATTTGAATAGCAAATAAAATAAAATATAACCATACTTGCAGTTATTTTAATAACTATACTTGCAAATTAGACATTGTGAACACTGTAAAGAGACCTGTAAGTTTCTCTAGAATGAACCATTTCACATAAAGGCCTTATTTTAATCTCAACACCTGAATTATGCAAGTGTTTAGAAAACTGCACTACCCAAAATATCCACAAGACCCCATAATGACAGGCTAACACAGTTGTGCGGTGGTAACGGATGGGCAATTTGAACCTTCACAGAGTTTCTAATAAAGTGGCCGGTGTGAGTGTTTAAAAAGAGAGGGAGAGAAAAACTTCTATTCTCTTGCATTTCTCATGACTTTCTTCTGCCTCGGTAGATTAGTTGTCCAATTGCACAGATTTCTGCATAGTTGGCATGTGTACTTATCTACTCTGGGCAGCAGGCACTAAAGACACTAAATATATCACCCAGGCTATTCACAGAGCCTCGTGCAGATATGGAGTCCAGAACACGGCCAGTCAGGGAGTTTTTGTTCCAATCCTGGGAACATTTTGTGCCCCTCAGGAATCTGCTATATTTCCTCCTTTTCATTAGAGGATGGTGCAGAACACAAAACCAATATAGTGTGTAAATCACTGTAAGTAGATTTTCCCCTTTTCAGGGATGATTAATATTGCAAACAGGTTTAATTGAGAGAGGTGACTGATGAATGTTGCTGAGCTGTTATGAATTTGGTATATGGAATATAATTTATTTATCAGTTAAAGTAAATGTTCTTTTCTTAGGGATAGTTTTAACAGAGAAATCCAAAGAAAGAAGTTCAAAGAAATCCAAAGAAATCTGAAGGGATATTTTTTCCACACCTCCAAAGTTCAGTCTTAGAAGTTGGTAACATTTTTTGCTTCTCATGATACAAATAATCTCAAACACATTCAGTAACACTGAGGTCTGGACTCTGGGTGGTCAGTCCATCGTTCTGAGAACATAAGCTGCTTCTTTGTTTGGTTTTAAAATGTTCTTCTTTTTGTCTATTTCTTTTTCTCATTGACAACTTCTTAACAGCCATACAGCCTTTCAGACTCATAGCACTGGCTTGTCTTATTACAGTAGAAGGATGGACAGAAACACCCGTGAGATCTGAAGCAGCTTGATTTTCTCCTCTCTCTCAAACATGAAAGCTTAAAGTACTGTTTATCTGATGTTGACAGTTCTGATGGTCTACAGGATCTTGCAAGGTTGTTAGGAGTCCAAATGTCTTAGTATCTTTTAATCATTTTTTAAATACTCCTATTTTTTCACTTATTTCCTTTTGACATTTTCCTTCCTTATGCAAGCAGATCTTCTATCTCCTCTGGAATATCTCCTGAAAAATGAATAACTTGTACCTAAAGGCTCTTGTACTTTTCACTGTACATAAAAGGCTGTTTAGCAGAACTGTCTCTCTGTTTCTCTGCCTGTGCCATCACACTGCTATTATTATAATGTCCTATAACAGCACTTCAGCTGATCGCTGATTCTCTGCAGAGCTTTTCTCCATTGAGAACTCTCACTCAGGCCTGGGATTCCACCCCTGCTCTCTCTCTGACAGACAGGTGTTTATTAGGAGGTGCTGACAGTGCTATAGTGCTGAGAGACTGTGAATTTGATCTCTTCCTCACTCCTTTGTGACAGTGCCGGGGGGTTGTGCCAAAGTGTGAAAACATCCAGCGTAGCTTTCTGTACCCTACACACTGCAATCTGACCTGATCTGAGGTCAGCCTTTGCAGCGTCTCTTAAGGGTTAAGGTCTGGATCTGGGTGGCGGTAGCTGGTTCCAGATCAGAATAATGGAGCAACTGCTAGTGCTCCCAGCGGCCCCCTCTTACCCCCTAGCTTCGAGTCTGCATCTGTGATAACTGTCAGATTCAATAGAGTACGACGCTGCAGAGGGGAAACACTCGTTCATTGACTGTGTCAATTCCAGCCACTATAATGTGACACCGTCGCACTGATAGGGGAGATGCATTGATTTCCCTTCAGCGCCAGCTGAGAGTATGTTTTAATGGCCATTATTCAGAGTGGGTGAGGAGGCCAGGCTGTGATGTGCTAAAACGCCTGTCCCGTTAGCTTCACAGGCTTTAAAAACTGTGCAGAGAGAGAGGTGGACTTCTTAGATTAGATTCAAAATAACTGTTTTAATCCTCCTTCACAATGGAATCCATCAAAATAACACACTAAAATGCTTTGCTTTGTTGTACTGAAGTGCTTTTTAGGCTGGTAAACTAGTGACAAGTTTACACATACCACCTCTGAATAGCATGAACAATGTGAAATGTCTTGCCTTTCATTTCGCCCCCCATGTTAACATGTTAGGGCATTCACACATTCACTAGCAGCACAGCAGAGCGTTCCAGACGCAGCACCGAAGCACACTACATCTAATGTGTGTAATGCCTATGTTTTCTTGTTCACCACCCAGAACATACACCAAAAAATAAAAAATAAAAAATAGGAAAAAGAATGAAAACATCACCAAAATACCAAATAGAAACCACACAAAGAAGCACATGGACGATAAAAAGTAAACAGAAAAGCACATGTAGGAGTGGGAGGAGCCAATCGTGACAGTGGCCCATTACCTAAAAAGGTCTGACATCTGTATACAGGCTGAAAAAGAGAAAGAGTAAACAAATGTAGCATGCTGTTCTATAAATGATCTTTTTTATAAAGAAAAGTTTGCAATCAATTTGACTCTTTTCCCAAATGAAAGTTTGAATGAAAGTTTGTCAATCTTGGCTAGACATAGTGGCAGTTGTAGCAGTCATGCTGAGGCATCATTCATGTCTCATAGAGGTTGTATGTATGAAACAGTCCTAGGAATTGTTTTGAAAAAAGTGATCTTTTACAATTAGATTCGTAAATATTTTTCTCAAACCTGTGCAAAATTGCCACCTGTAGCCAAAAACACAGTTATAGCCTGAAGCAACCTTTATCAATATGATATTCAGTTGCAAGATCATTTTTAGATTTTTCATCATAAGCAGCTAAAGTGCTGTTGTCAAGCTATATGTGAGTATTGATCTTTATGACTAATACTAGATTGTACAGTCCTGAATGTAAGGTAATAGCAGCGGTTATTTCAATGTTATGATCATGACTGACTGAAGCCCAGACCTCAGACCATCTCCTATTGGCTGAGTTACATCAGAGTACATCCTATCTAGTGAACGGACAGCAGAGCACAGTTGTCACACTTGCTATACATTGATGGCTGTTGTTCATTAATCAAAAGCAAGAGGTGCATTTTTGATTAACACCTCTTTGTGAATGCATCCATAGACATAGAGGTAGTGTAAGAAACACTAGATATGATGGCCAGAAGAATCCAGGTGAAAGCAGTGATCCATAATTAATTTCACAATGGCAATATAGAAGAATGAAGAAGACTTTATAGAGAAATGGATTGCATCGTGAGGTGGATGAGAAGAAAAGATTCAAATGCCTTTAAATGAAATGCTTCAAGAATTGCAATGCTTTCTCAACCTCAACGAGGTGCAGGTAGAGCGCCATGAAAAAGTATTTCCTCATTTTTTGCTCATGCAAAATGTAATATAAAACAAAAAAGCATGAACACACAGAAAGAAAAAAAAAAGGTTTGCACCTTTATCACCCATGAGAAAAAGTAAATGCCCCCTAAACTTCGCAACTGGGTATGCCACCTTTAGCAGCAATAGCTGAAACCAAATGCTATGGAGGAATTCCTGTCTATTCTTTTTTTCAATAATTCACCCTCATTTTCTAGGTCATCAAGAACCACTCAGGTCCAGCCACAGCATCTCATAACAGGTTCAAATCAGGACTTTAATTAGGCTGCTGCAAAACCTTAATTTTCTTGCTTTTAAGCCAATCAGAGGTGGGCTTGCTCTTGTGCTTGGGATTGTTTTCCTGCTGCATTGTTCTTGCGGTTCAGAGCATGGACTATTAAATAAATCAGGAGGAAGCAAATTCTATTTTATAGTCTTAAATGGCTCAAAACCTACAAGAACAAAGGTGCTTAAAAAATTCTCACAAAATGATATTTATCAGCTGATGACCTTACAGAGTTTCACTTTTTTCAGAAAAAAAGAAACTGGTAAACCAGTAAAAAATTATGCTAGTCGAGGCCCATGCAAGCCTACTTGTTCAGAGCCTGCTAGCCAAGCTCTTCAGTCCTCACATCTGGCCATTACTCAAGCTGTTTGGTGGTCTTGTTTTCCCCAAACTAATTTATTCCAGCATCATGTCACTGAAACAGATAGCTTACCAAGTGAGGCATTGCCTTTTAGACAACTGATAATGTTACGTTCGCTTCTCATTCTTGTTCATTTCTACATTATTTCACTGTGGGCCTATGTCAGCGTCTTCTCCAGAGCCAGTTTGCAAAGTGACAGTTGTCCCGGGTCAGAAGGAGAAGTTCCTGAAAGCTGCCGCCTGTGGGGGAATGGAGCTTTGAGCACCAGCCGTCATTTTTTTTTCTTTTTTCCCAAGGAAAGGCGAGCCCTGTATTTAAGCATGTGCGGCAGTCAAACGCCCATAAAAGTGAATGACTCGGCAGGAGCATCTGCCATCACATGTAGAGAGGAGGCAGATGAGTGACTGAGAGAGAGAGAGAAAGAGAGAGAGAGAGAGAGAGAGAGAGAGCACTCACTAATAGGCACTCGACGAGACGCCAGCTCGTTTTTCACATCATGTCATGTGTAAGGGTTGGAATAAAAGTAATGGCCGCCGCCAGGCCGGATCTCTCTCTGCCATTACGGCTCTGGCGGCTCAGCATTTATTTGTGTTGACTGGTGCGGTCGGCAGCATGACAGAATCACAGGCCCTGAATCAGACGCTGAAATGATGTTGCATGAACACTCTGACTTTGACAGGTCCCCTCTCTTCTCTCATTTCCTCTGCTCTCCCCTCCCTGCGCTGGCGCGTTTAGGCCGCTGCTCCTAACGCTGCGTCATATCAAATGCAGCCATCTGACACGGTAACGGATGTGGCACCTCGCGGACGTGACCCAGTCTGTCTTTTGTAATCGGCTGACAGACAGAAGCTCGGAAATAAGAGGGTTTCTTCCGTTTCATGTAGTAAAAATTAGTGTCAGTCAAAGCTAAGTGTCTGTTTTTTTTTCAAGAAGGGAGGTGAGGGGAAGGGACGAGGGGAAAGGAGGGAGTTTACTGCCAGTGTTATTCAGAGATATTCAAGCATTTACTGAGCTATGTGCTAATAATTTAATTACTTCTCAAGTAATAGATCTAATTGTACCTCAATTGTAAAAGGAGAACTCCCTATACACTTCAAAATATAGTAAAAGCACCAAACGGGCTCTTAGAAATGATGCTACCTTCCATTGGATGGTTCTTTAATGGCTCCATTGTTTTTCAACCTAATCTCTACTGCTGCATCTGTAGTGTGTAGTGTGCTTACAATGGACAATAGATCTCTGAAACTGTGCCATCACTCCAGGTCTGAGAAGACGTAAGAAAAATGAATGGTGTTTTTTGAAATTGCATCTCTGTGGGAAAAACTTTTTTCTTTACATTTTTCTTTACATTTGTCACAAAGAAGCAAAAAAATGACTATTGCTACATGTAAGCTATCACATGCTAAGCACTAAATTGATATTAAAAGACTGGCAACCTCAATAAAACACCTCACACAAACGAGCATGATTTGTCAAATGTGGTAGTTAAGTTGCTTTGGCAGTAGTGACCTGCACTTTGAGTGGCTGGTGTTATTATATAATAGTGTTGAAACTGGAAATAAACTTCCTTTCATTTAGTGTCATTTTATTGCACATGCATACAGCATTATTCATACTGTGACTCCTGAAGAACCTTTGAATTCAGTGAATCCAGTAACAGAGAATTTAGTGATTCAGAGGGGAAAACAAACAAGACAAACCGTATTCAGTTTGGAACATTTTGTTTACCACAGGGTGCAGTGGCGCTATTTTCAAAACAGCATTTATTTTTCTCATCGAGAAAATCTGCTTAGGTCCAGAGTTCCTAATAGTGGTATGACGCTGACTGCATGACTTCAGAGGTCTATTACTCAGAACATGGGTACCCAAACTGTTTGCCTTGGGGGCTAAAGTCCAATATGTGTGGTTGGCCAAGGGACAAAAAGACAAAACATTTTACAAATAAATAAGGTAGGCAGGATTCAAAGTGAGTTTTTAAATATGTATTTCATGACATTACACAAAAAGTTTGTGTAAAAAGAATTTACAAAAAAGGACAATGTAAATGAGTCTATATTATTGCATGGAATTTATTGAAATTATTATAAAGAAAGTGACCATATCTTGTCATATGATACAAATCTATTGGCCTGCTGGTTTATATATATATATATATATATATATATAGCTTATATTATAAATATAAGCCATCACTGCTCTGCACTAAACTAATATTAAAAGACTGGAAACCTCACCAAAACACTTCCCACAAACCAGCAAGATTTATATATATATATATATATATATATATATATATATATATATATATATATAGTCAGGCTATCATTATAAGCTGATCAATAGACCGTATTGTTTTATAGTGCTCTGAGAACAATAATTTAGGTCCCATTAAAATTTTTCATTACTTTGTTGGGCTAACAGATTTAAAAAGCCTCTAATTTGAATTGAAAGCTTCATAGAAGGCTTGGTTGAACTTGGGCCTCAAATATAACTATATTGCATTTCGTGGTACAATATGCCCTTAATGTCACACAGCATCATTCAAAGCTAGAGCAAAGGTAGCACTATAATGTATTGCCTGAGGCATTTTGTTGGGGGCTCTGTGTGTGTGTGTGTGTGTGTGTGTGTGAGAGAGAGAGAGAGAGAGAGAGAGAGAGAGAGAGAGAGACAATGTATAGATGGTTGCATTAGAATAAAATGATTTTGCATACATGCGAACATAATCTTCCACCATCTAAATTGCAGTTGTTTTCCTCCATTCAGACTCTTCCGTTGTGCTTTCACAAAGACTTAATTGTGTTCAGGTGTAAAAAAGATTCATTTTTTTTAATAAACATGTTGAAGTCTGTAATCTCTCTTCAGTTTCAGAAGGTTTTGAGGTCAGCTAAACAGACGGACTGTATTTCAGCTGAGAAGGACGTTTTAATCGCATGAATAAGGCAGCAGACTGTTTTCATGCTTTACCACTCACATTATGATGCAGGTCTGTCCTGAGTGTGAGTGTAAACATATATTTGTGTGTGTATGTTTGAGAGTGTGTGTGTAGGCACGTGTGTTTGTGGGATCGTATAACGAAGTGTGATGAAATGAGAAACCACATACTTCCTTATTAGGAACTGAAGTCAAAGGCCCTGTGCAGGACCCCCTGGCAAGCGGAGCCCCCAAGATTAAGACATATATTGGATCCATGATAGAGGGCAGAAAGTTCATTTTCAAAATAAAACAGAATATTATTCATATTCCTTTTAAAATTCAGATTGCCAGCTGACCTATGACTTGAGAGCAGTGTATTACATTCACAATGAGCTGCACTGCTCTCCAGCAGAGATGCATCCTCTCTCTCTCTCTCTCTCTCTCTCTCTCTCTCTGTCTCTCTCTCTCCCTCCCTCTCTCTCTCTATTTCTTTCACTCTCTCTCTCTGTGTCTCTCTCTCTGTGTCTCTCTCTCTCACTCTCTCTCTCTCTCTCTCTGTCTCTCTCTCTCTCTCTCTCGCTCTCTCTCTCTCTGTGTCTCTCTCTCTCTCTCTCTCTCTCTGTCTCTCTCTCTCTCTCTCTCTCTCTCGCTCTCTCTCTCTCTCTCTCTCTCTCTCTCTCTCTCTCTCTCTCTCTCTCTCTCACTGTCTGTATACTGTAGTATTCATTTTTTTGCCTAAAATAAAAGATGAGAAAAGTTGACAATAGACTAGACTACATAACTTAATAAACTGCTCAATAAGTAAATAAATAAATAAATAATTTAGGAAAGAAACACAAAAAATAACATTTTATCATAACACCAAATGTTCAGCTTCAGACATCAAGACAAACCGCAAACAAACATTTATTTGTATACTTGCAAATCCCTCCTTTGTCGTATCCGCTTTATTTGTATATAAAATCCACTGTGTTGTTCTTCAGACCACACGGAGGATGGGTGATTTTCATATATATTAAAACAGCTGCCCACAGTGGCATATGGAGTGATGTAAACTCCTCTGGCCCTGAGCTTACTGTGAGAACTTCTGTTTCTCTACATTTCCCACCTGCTCCTAGGCCCTGTGACCCCTACAATAAACCCACTAGTAATCTCCTCCACACTGTGACAGCTCTAAACACCCATCACTCCACTCCTTCAGACCGTGCTCTGTGATAGAGTAGGACAACTGCCACAGCCACAAATGACACAACTGCTCATATACACAAATACCAATGAGGGTGAACGCAGAGAAAAAAGTCACCTGTGGATCTGTGGATTTTCATCAACACCTTCTTTCTCTGTGTTTATTTTGCACAGATATACACTGCACACACTACTCTAGCGCTGTCACTATTGATTATTATATCTACTGATATAACTGATTATTTTCATGATTATTTTCATGAGTAATCAGTCCAAAAAATTCATTTACTTAATTGAATAATAGTAAATCTTAAAAACATGATAGCATTAGATATATGCATACAAATGGGTGTGTCCTTTAGGCTGTTTCTTACTGTAGGGGAAACCAGGCAGAGAATGTAAAATATGGGCTACATTGCAACATTCAATATCTCTTTATGGCCTTTTGAGTACCGTTTCTAATTTTGATACTTTTTAAAAAACATCTTCTTTATATTTATGAATTACAATAGATTGCAGAGGCTCTGATAACACTTAACAACATTCAATCATCAGTGTAGATTTTGCTTGGTGGAACAAGCTTGCTTATTCAAATTTAGTGGAATTTGTTCATACTTGTTAGAAATTTGGTCAATACCATAAAATAATTACATTTTGATAGGCAATCCTAATTATCGTCATGCAAACTGCCAGCCAATAACTGCAGACTCATCAAGAAGGTCAATTTTGCAAGTACATACCTTCAAATGAGTAACTGGCATTTTACAATATGCATCAGTGTGTAGACTCACATGGCCACAAAACCAAGCCACAGCACTATAAGCTACTTCTATTCACCTCTCTTCTCTCATCATCATTTCCCAGCGAAACATCGCCCGCCACTTAATTGCTCCTTTCCCCTCCAACATGTTTGTAATGAAAAAAGCGGCACATAATTCTTAGTTTGTTGGCTGGCAGTGCCCAATTTTCCAAAAGTGGAGTGGTGTGATAAGCGCAGGCCCGGCATCAGGCAGCCGGCCGGGGGCCATGAATCACTTCCTGCCAGGGCTGGGCCGTGGATAATTGAGTCCAACATCTCCAACACTTTCACCATAATTAATGATAATCTGTAGCGGTGGAATCTCAGATTCCAGTTCACAGAGCTGTTTAATTAGGCCTCTGTAATGAAGGCAGAGCAGCTACACAGAACAATATGGCCGCCGCGCGCACTCATGATTAATGGCTTGTGCTAGTGAACACACAAAAGTGCTGCACGGTTAACTCCACCCCGGTGCCTCTGCCTCGCTCTCTCTCTCTCTCTCTCTCTCTCTCTCTCTCTCTCTCTCTCCATCTCTATCTCTCTATTTCTGTCTCTTTTTACTGTCATTTTACTCAGTGTACAGAAACATACAGTTTTCCTTTCTATTTTTCAGACTTCTACTCTTCAGGCTTCAGATTCTTTGCCTGAATGATCCCCCTATGTGCTTTTTAATGGTGGTCAGAAAAAATATGTGAACCCTATGGAATTACCTGCATTTTTGTAAAAAGTTGCCTTAAAATATGGTTACAATAAAGAACAAACACGATCTGTTTAAACTAACAAGATACAAAAATAATTTATTGTTCTTGTCTATATTGAACACATTATTCAAACATTCACAGTATAGGTTGGAAAAATTATGTGACCCCTTAGGGTAACTAAAATGAACTTGAGTCATGCGTTAGCAAACCTGAATTCCAGTCAATGCAATGAGATTGGACATGTGGGCCAGAGCTGCTTTGAATTATAAAAGTTACATGAACACTTTGAGTCATGAAGCTGCTGCTCATACCTCGCAAAAAGAGCTCTCAGAAGACCTACAATAAATAGTTGTTGATTTGCATAAAGAGGGTAAACTCAAACAACATTTAGGCATTCATCAGTTATAGTATATCTACTACAGACTGGCTTCAAAAACCTGTCGTTTGGAGCAGACCAATCAGAGCCCAGACCTGAACCCAATGGAGATGCTGTGGAATGACATAAAGAGAGGTTCAGCTGAAGCAGGTCCAGTGTAGAAGTGCTTTCCTGAGGCTGCCAAAGGACATTTGACCAGTTACTGAATTCAGAGTTGACTTCCAGCACTGAGAATGGTTATTTGGTGTGCACAACAAAGACAGATTATAACCGTTTGTGCTGTTAGCTTTAGCATATTGTGCTTGTCTATACTTAGAGAAGGATCACATTTTAGGACCAATTAATGCAAAAAAAAAAGTACTTCCAAAGGATTCACATGCTGTTTCTTGCCACTGTATATGTGTTATTCTACAAACACAATGAATGAATGTGCTAGAATGCCACTGCACAGCCTCCTATTAGTGAAAAGAGGTATTATGAAGCTGGTTGGAGATAATGGGGTGAGACTTGGGCACAGACCAAATGCTGTAAATCACTTCATTCCCATGCTGGAACACTTGATGATATCATCATAACTACAATTATGGGCCTGAGAGTGCAATCAGATTTGTTCAGGAGACAGAAACGCCATCATTTTATTTCAGACGTGTTTATGTTGGTAGTATGACACATTTTCTCCAATGAAAGGCACAACCGCAGTCACCATATATTATTGATATTTAAAATGCTTACCCCATTATGGTCTACCATGTGTTTCATTCTTGTGTACATTGTATAAGTTTGCTATGCTCATAGTCATCGTATTACAGTCCGACTTACAACAGGCGATAAATCGATGTAAGATTTTAACTACGTATGGCCTAATGGCCGCAGATGGCTGTCTGACCCAGGGGCTTGGTTTTAAATGCCTGGCAAATGCATTGTGGGTGGCTTGCTTTTCTATGGCCACTGACTCATGAAATCACGACTCATTCATAACCTGGTAAGGTTTCACAATAAACTCCAACATGGCCACGTCTGGAATAAAATCATGTTCCTGCCCCAATATCATTGACTCAAGTCATAAAAGTCCATAAAGAGTGAAGGAAGTGCGTTAGTTAAAGTGAGTATTGCATTACTGAGTGAAACGCTCGGGCTGCTGCTCCTGCCTCGCAGGCATGCGTCGCTGTTTGGATTGCGACGGTGTGGCAGGTTCTCAGGTCTGGCTGGGTGTCTATTTTCCCAGTGTCGCTGAGTGGCTTTGAGTGCTCCTGGGCCACGGTGCAGCAGCCGCCTCTAACTTCACACCGCTCGCCCCGAATGCAAGAATGATGGATTTGCGGCCGCATTAAAAGCAAATAAGCTGTTGTGTCATAGTAAATGGGTTTCTGCTCTCAACAAAGTAGATGACGCATTGCACAGTATAGAAGGCGAGACTATATTAAAGGTTTGTCATGCTTATGTTCAGCCCATATTGGAGTCAGCGTGTGATTACAGAGAATGGGGCCCCACAGCCCCCAAACTCACTGTTAGGGGAGCGGATGACAAATGTACCTGCATAAGGAACAAAACTTGCATGTTATCAAAGAAAAAAAGAAGAATTTCTTCAGACATACATTACCAAAGACAATCGCTCATTGTGTTGTAGGATTTGTAAGTTAAGAAATGGTGGTGACTTTTGCTGCTTTGACAGGCTGAAATTTCCCCTCTGATGTGAGCTGAAAATGGGAAGTACAGTGGAGCAGAGCGAGCTCTATGCAAACACGGCGGCGTCGCCGCAAACGCCCATAAATCTATGACAAAACTCCCGCCAAACGAGGGCAAATGAAGAGAGAGTATTCATGTGAAAGAAAAGCCCGTCACAGGGCCCTCAGCCAGCAGAAATCTTGTTTAGTTCTTTAATTCTCTTCTTTCTGACCTGAATCTGGCTCTCGCTACACATGAAAGAAATTACGGCGGCCCCTCCGTCAGCCCGGCCGCCATCCTCCTGCTCCACAGCATTTGTCATTGCCAAAACAGGAGAGTTTAATTAAGTGTTGTGAGCAGCCTAGTGAGAAACACACTTTAAATTAAACCTCTGATGCTGCCATTGGTTCTTTACCCTACAACAATCAGTGAGGGCTTTTCCACAGCACAAATTCCTCTTTCTTTCTTTATATCTTGACTTTCTTGCCTTTCCTCATTTCTATTTCCCTTCCTTTCTATCTCTTTTTCCCCTTATCCCTTTCCACCACCACCACCACCCCCCAGGGGGGCAGGAGTCTCATTGCTCCTCCAGCGATTCATAAACTGCCCCCCCTCACTCTAGCACCCCTCACCCTCTCACAACAGCACATTTCATTATAGTCTGTATGCACACACATACACACAGATGATCATGATAATTAATAATCCTCCCTCAGCTAAACACTGTATTTACCCACTCCTCAGCTGAACGCTGTTAAATCAAGGGTTAAGTCAAAAGCACTATATGCTGTGGGGAGCCGCAGCCTGAATAGAATTACATACCGAATTATCTCTTGAAGCGTTACGTAATTGTTGGTGCAAGAGAATGAATTAATTTAATACCTCAATAATTATGGATTGTTTCAAGTTGGTAAGCATTTTGGTTCCTGTAATGCATTTGTAAGTGTCTTCTCTCTGAGAGGCCAATAAAAGAAATCTGTGCACTCAGAGGGAAAGGCATTGAGCACAGGCTAGCCAACGACACGCACACATGCTGTCGAATGGAGGCACGAGAAAGGCTTCTAATCAAACATGAGTTGGTTCAGTAGACGCTACACAGATTACAGTTATACTGTTTTCCTTTAAAGCTCCAATCAGGAATCAGTACAACTCACAGGCTAGGTTTTAGTGCTACAACAAAGCTTTTGAATGATGACAATATCATTACTGAAATGTAGAGTGTGTGCACAGAGTGTGCCATGTCATTTATTTATTGATTGATTTATTATTCCTGAGGTCCACTTATGATATATGAATGGTCCAATCTCTCTTTATCCCTTACTATTGGGCAGTTGTGGGCTGGAGGTGAGGGAACTGGCCCTGTGACCGGAAGGTTGCCGGTTCAATCCCCAGCGCCGACAGTCCATGACTGAGGTGTCCTTGAGCAAGACACCTAACCCCCAATTGCTCCCCGGGCGCCGTGGATAGGGCTGCCCACCGCTCCGGGCAAGTGTGCGCACTGCCCCCTGGTGTTTCACTTGCATGGATGGGTTAAATGCAGAGATGGAATTTCCCCGGTTGTGGGATCAAAACAGTATCACTTACTTATTAAACAGGCTATTTTTGTTCCTTTGCCTTTAAGACTGATATATGTTAATGGTTTATGCTCTTATTGGCTGTGCTGTGTTGTGCCTCATTCAGAAAGCTCTATGTGGAATTAGTCATTACAACTTCAACATGAATAGGTAAAGTTAATCTGCTGTAGCCTGAATAAATAGATATAGTTGTGTCAATAATTTTGAACACCCCCATTCAAATGACATGTTTTTATCGATTTTATAAGTGAAATTAACTTAGCACATCCTCTACAGAGAATAAACTTAAATATGGATTTATTTCTGCAAATTATATTGCACATTTTTTTTCCTTTTTAAATATGTTTAACATTTGTTTAACATATTGGGGAAAAACTGAATGCACCATATTTTAATTAATGTTAAATTCAAATAAATAGGAAATGTGTGATAAATGTAAATTGTAGAGGATGTTAACTTATTTTCACTTAGGACATCAACAAAAACATGTAATTTGTAAACAGATATGTAAATAGTAGCATTTAACGGCTTCTGGTCGTACCGTAAACAACGACACTGCTTGAAATCATTGCTAAATTAATAAATGAACCAAGAACTCAACTGAACAGTCTAACTTGTGTTTCCACTCAATCACTTTTTTCCAATGTTCAACTTTGGCTAAAAAGCTCTGCTTGTTATGCCTCACTTAATGAAGTAACCAATCAAAATAGAGCTGTACTGGAGAGTGAATATGGGCTGTACAGTAGGACAGATTTACTCATATTTGTGGTTAAATGTGCTCAGCTCCAAGGTAAATGTTTATTCACTGGTGTATTTACAGTTCTGGAGATTATCAGAGGTTTGCTGAAAAACCCTGAGCACATGTAATTTGACTTTTATCCAAACTTTTGCATACAAGTGTATAATGCAGTTTACATGTTCACATTCAAAACAGGGTGGCACGGTGGCGTGGTGTGTAGCGCAGACGTCTCACAGCAAGGAGGGCCTAGGTTCAATTCCCTGGCCGGGTGGTCAGCGTCTGCTCTGTGTGGAGTTTGCATGTTCTCCCCGTGTCTGCGTGGGTTTCCTCTGGGTTCTCCGGTTTCCTCCCACAGTCCAAAGACATGCAGTCAGGCCAATTGGACATGCTAAATTGCCCCTAGGTGTGAGTGACTGTCTGTGTCTGTCTGTCTGCTCTGCGAAGGACTGGTGACCTGTCCAGGGTGTATCCTGCCTTCCGCCCGAAGAGGCTCCAGCACTCCCCCGTGACCCTGACGGAGAAGTGGCTTAGAAAATGGATGGACGTTCAAAACAAGCTGTGCGTATATAAATGGTAGGGGATGGAGGTGAATGGTACATTTTTGAAAAGTCAATTGTTTGATTTGTTAATTGTTAAGTGTTGTTAAGGGTGATTCCCTCAAATCATGTTAAGTTGTTAATCTCAAACTTCCCTAAGTGGTTCCAGACACTGTGTACACCAAAAAACATGTTGTATTTATGAAAATTTAAGAAGGACTAAATTTAGGCATTAAAAAGCTACTGCTGTGTTTAGCTTTACAATGTATTTTGCCCAATTGTATATCTAACAGTCTGTAACACTGCATAAGCAAGTCTACTTGAGCTTGAAGCTGATTTTTGACCAAACCATTGCTTTAAGGCCTTTCGGTATTTCCTCCCATTTCTCTGCACCCTGTCAATGTGGGACGAGGTCTCTGAGCTCCTTTCTGTTCTAATAACTGATCAGTTTTATGTTTTGATCTGTTCGTAACAGCCTATGGGGAGCCTGCATGTCACCCAGCACCAGCAGCCTGCCGAGCCGCAGTAATTAGAGGACGACGGTCCTTGCCCGCCTTCGAGCCAGGAACAAGTCTCTAACCTTTTCTCCCTCACTTCTGAGAAATAAAAAAATATTTCGTCCTGTATACATAGGCGGCATAGGAACGGTGAGCTGTCAAAGGCGGCTCGGCGCTTTCGTATAAGGACTGGTGGCACAAACACCGAGTCCAATCAAGCTCAGCTCGCTCGAACCTTAAACAAAGTTGGAGGAACATTTCTTCCTCGTCAGGTGACATTTCTTCTGCCTGTTCTCTCGCTCGCCCTGTGTGTGGAGAGCTGAGGGAGGAGACAGCTGTTACATGCAGTCGGACTATTAACGAGAGCACAGGCCCCAAAGTGCTGCATGTAGAGTCTCTGTAACTCACACACACACTGCCACATCAACAGAGCAGAGTTAAGTCTCGGCCAGCGGAGGAGGAACACTCACACCATCATAATCTCTCTCTCTCTCTCTCTCTCTCTCTCTCTCTCTCTCTGTCTTCTTGTGCCTCATGGTCTCACAGTTCTCCACCAAATTACTTTCTTTCTGTACCAGTTCAGTCTCAGTACCACTTAATTTAACGTTTTTGCTAAAGCAATTGAACCTAAGCAGGAGAAAGAGAAAATATATAAAGAGAAAATGTATAATGAGATCAGTGAGTCTCAGTTGATCGCTCTGGTCCTTGGCCCTTGTGTTTTACAAGAAACCGTCCTACTTTTGAGGAAAAGTTTCCTGCTGGTGATGCGTAAAAGCAGATATAGTTGAGCTAAAATGTAAAGCAGAGCAAAGTGAGTCTGTGTTTTGATTTATATTTTTAGCCTATACTAGTAAATCAGCACATACTGAAACATATTTACAGCCACAATAGTAAAATGGGCATAAAATGTTGTGGCTTCCAAGGTGGTTTGACTTTTGTTTGAACTTGACAGAATGGCTCTTCTTAACATTTGGGCTGCAACCTTCTAGTCATTTCTTCCCTACTCCACTAGCAATAAGAAGAGGCCTGGAAGACATTTCCTACACTTTTATCGCATTTTATTTATTCCCATAGTGCCCACTTTAAATTTGTATTCTGTTATGTAGCAAAAACAGGAATAATTTATTTTAAATGGTCATTTTTTATTTCATTTTCCTCTTTATCCCTCAGAAGTAAATGCAGATTTGTGTAATTTAGGTCCAGAAGGTAAAATGCCTTCCTAGGATTTCGCTCCGACTGCCTGGATGCTTCTGCTTCTGGACTGAAGCTAATAGACCATTCTCACACTCCTGTGTTTGTTAAGTTGGAAATGTAAATAGTAGCGTTATGTAGCTTCTGGCCACACTGTAAACAACGACTGATACTGCCCGGAATCATTGCTGCGTTAATAAATGCACCAATAATTCAACTAAACAGCCTTACCTGTGTTTCCACTGAATGAAGTTTTAAAAAGTTCAACTCCAGCTGAAAAGCTCAGTTTCTCATGTGCCACTTTTAATTAGGTAACCGATCAAAATAGAGGGTAAAACTGAACTGGAGAGTGAATGTGGGCTATACAGTAGGACTGAGTTACTTATATTTGTGATTCAAATGTTCAGCTCCAAGATAAATGTTTATTCATTGGCGTGAATCATTTTTAGTATCCTACCTCACCACAGTAGCTTGGCAATTAGTTTACTGTAATGGAGAAATATGATGCTGTGTCTCTGTGCTGGTTGTGGTGTTCAGGGCACCTGTCAGTTTACATGAGCTGGACATTTTTTCCTCCGAGATGAAATGCAATAAGCGCAGGATTCTTTAGTTTGTTTAGGGATGTGCGATGTGGTGTTGAACGTAAAAATCTGCTCCTTCTTTTGCAAAACTTCTAAAAACCAGTGACGTTCCATTGCTGCTGTTAAACTGTGCAGGTGGAAGTTCAATAGTGCTTCTAATAATATTAACCAATATCATGTTTCCCCTCCCACTCCCACCACACCCACCTATCATGGAGAGAAAATTCTCAGCTAGCTCAGAGATCCCCCTGATATAATGTTTCACTTAGAAATATGTCACAACATGGATTGAATTCAATATGATTTCAGATTAAATGCTGCAGTTACATGTTACCACTGAAAAAAAACAACAACTGGTCTTTGCCCCATTAGCAGTGTGTTACAGACAGCAACATGCAACCAGGGACATTTGGCCATGGTGGATGATTATCAGAGGAGAGCTCTATAGTATTGATTGTTTATTTAAGGTGAATTAAGGCCTAATTCAATTTCACCCCTTGCCTCTACCACTTATCGCTTAGCCCTTTGTTTTGCATGTTCATGTCTAGGGGTAGGGTGTCCTGATTTTTGTTGAGATAGACAGCGAAGTGGCTACATGGCCTTCCCAATGGAGGTGTGTCAGAGACTCACACTTAATGGAGTTAGATTCATAACAAGCGTACAAAGGTAGGTAGCTTGTTAGGTTGGTAGGTAGCTAGCTAAATTTCCCGTTCAGCCTTAAATAGTCGAGCAGTACTTGAGCAGTACAGATGCCTGAATCACCAGAATATAACTGCTGCACCATTTAAGGTGGAATGGGAGAATTTAAATGAGTAGCTGAATAGCTGACTTCAGCTTCATATCACCGAAGAATTAGATGTAGGTGATAATAAATAATTATCACATTCTCCCTCTTTGAAGGCATATGATGCCCTAAATGTAAATTCAGCGAGGTTGCTGAACTTTACCCTCGTCTGCTATTACTGCACACTGGCCGCTAGTAGCCTGTTAATGAGGTAATGGTCTTCTTTATTTGAGGGTCCCATTTCGGAGGGGAAGATTTCAACCACTTCCCCCTGTAACTCAGTTTCAAGGGGCAAGGAGACACTTGAAAACAAGGGGTAGGGGTAAAGATAAGAAATGAGATTGGGCCAAAGTCAGGAGGATGCTCTGCGCTCTTTTGATTTTTTGCTGTGTAATGCTGAGAGCACCTGTACTTTAACAATGAAATGTTCAGCATGGCTTCTAAAAAGAAAAATCAACATCCAGTTGCTTTGATGGCAAAAGTTGGTGGAAATATTAAGCTGCTGATCCTCAATTGAAATCAGTGGAATATCCAGTCTGTTGCTTGTATTGTGTAATAATGTAAACACAGCTCAAGATTGCTATGAGTAAATAACCTCTGTTGTGATAGGCTGCCTTGTGTTGTGCCTTATTTAAAAAGTCTGAGAGAACTTCAGAATGAAAGGGTGGAGCTAAACTGCTGTAGGATGAATAGTCAAATATAGGTAAACGTGTTTGCTTTTGTGACATGTACTACATTTTGCCGGTTGGAGTCCAAATATGGACTGTGTAAACTAGAGAGTGAATAGTATGCTTGGCACTTTAACAGTGTTTAAATACTAAACTATCAAATGTATTTTAAAAAAGTGAGGGAAATTCAGTTTTTATGATTTAAGACTCTCGTTGTGGGCACTGTGAGGTATGTTAGTCTTCTTTAATTTACTGGAGATATCATATGCTCAAAGTACAGTATGTCACATAGTTAGTGTATTTATATAAACCTCGTGTTAATGTCAGCGGGCTTTTTAGAAGACACTACTCTGACCCATTAAGGGAGAAGAGAAAGGCCTCTTGATCATTGATCATTTAAGCTGCTGCTTTTGCCCCTCTTCATTCTAACCCCTCCGTGATAGATGATCTCTTCTTAGCCACCAGTTAAAGTACACTATTATCTCTGCATTTAAACACGATGATATAATTGATTCACAAATTGATTTATCGATGTTAATTCAAGTGTTTCGCAAATTAATCACATTACAGAAATTAATTCACTATATTTTATGAGCTGTTGTGTGATTAACTAATGGTATGAATTAATCAAGTTTAATAAGAATTCAAACAGTATTGTTTGGCCAATTTGTCACTTTGTTAAAGGCAGGGTGAATGGGGCACTTTGATTTACGAGGCAGCTCTCTTACTGTACTGCAGCAGGGAGAATAATGCCTGCCTGAGCCTGGGACTCTTGTATCGCTTCATGTTATTAGCGAGACTATAGATTACCAATAGCCAACTCGTCACATGGGGGAAGGAGAGAGTATAATACATATCCATCTTTTAGTGTTTGATACCTTGTGGACAATGTATGAGGTCCCTTTTCGTATTAGAAGAGGTTTAGAAATAATGAAATAAGTGACTTGAGTTCAGATATGCGTCTGTGTACTATAGAATAGCCCAACATTTTTAAATAGAAGTTACAGTGTAATGTAAAATAAGATCAGATCAGATTTGATTAGCAGCTGGTTAAAGATGAGTCATATGCAAAAGATTTGGGTGCCCAGATCAAATGACATGCTTGGTTGATTTTTTAAGTGAATATATAATTAAAAATATAATTACAGTGGCAAAGAGATATAAATTATTATACCAGTAATAGTTTCAGAGTCAGAGTTGAAAAGACATTTTGAAATTTAGACTAAAATCTTTTGGCTTAATTATGTTTATTTTATTAAAATAAATCATTGAACATTCCATTTTGTCTCTACCAGCACAGCCACCTACCAAATAGCCAACACCAATCTAACTGCTGGCCATGTGGCCATGAGGGACAGGGAGGCAGTCTCACTTCCTGCTCTAAAATCAAGGGGTGTGGCTAAAACAAGGCCCCACCCATGGAGTAAAATTTGTATTTTGGTAGTGACATGAAAATGTGGGACAGCATTTTTTTTTTTCAAGTTTTTCAATTCATGCAAAAATTTTTAACTTCACTTTGAAAGAAAGAAGATCTTTTTTAAGTAATTGGGGAAAAAATGTAAGGGTTATTTTCACACCTCCCAACAGAAAGTACCATAGAAATGATTATTTTAGATATATTTCATTTATTACTATCTCAATAAGTGCTGTGAGTTCAAAGAGACCATAAAATAATCCTGGAAAAAGTTCTAAGGTCTGAACAGTTAATTGTTTTTAAATACTTACTGTGGGATTGCAATTTGAACTAATTCGGTGGAAGAGTCCATATAACAAGTAAAATATGAAAGAAACCTCATGTGCCTCCAGTGTTCTCAGTATTAAAAGCACTGAGTGCAAATCTGATTTACTTTATGGTTTTGCCTACAACAGCTCATGTAAATACTCTTTTTCTTTTTATTTCTCTCAGTGGTCAGTCAGTATTGAGGCTGTAATTGTTTTAAACCCCCCTGAGACCTTGTTAAGAAGTTCATTAGCACCGGCCTGAAGTCTTTTAAAGTATTGATCGAGTGGGCGAATGTAAAAATAACAACTGCCGTTATAAGGCAGTTGTCTGTGGCGATAGCAACATAAATTATTTAAAAAGGGCACATTGGCTGTGGCCATGAAGCCATCAATCACGAGATATGGCCACGACAAAAAGGCTGAGGCTTCACAGAGCGTCCTCTCTGCCCCCACAGCAGTGCTATCCGGCAGGTGAGAGCGGGAGAGAGGAGGAGGAAGAGAGAGTGACCCAGTGTCACTTGCATTGTGGCTGCTGCCTTTGAACGCCCAGTTTCCCCTCTCCGTCTCAGGATGGAACGGGCAAATGGATTCTCTGCTTACTGCTGCCCCCCTCTGAGCGCACACTTCAATTTGTCTAACAATAAATGTGGCAGAAGAATGCCCCCAAATTTATTTATTTATTTTTTTCCAAAAGGAAAAATGCAGGAGATGAATTTTTTATGGAATGCTTGAAATGAGTTGCAAGAGACACTATTTTCATTCATAAATGAAGTTGAGAGATTGTGGCTCGATAAAAGTGACCCCTGAAATCAATTCTATCATACAAACTGACTGGAATTGTGCCCCTGGGGGGCTGAGCAGTAATACACATACATTGATATACAGTGCAGTCTGTTGTTCTTAAAGGGGAATTCCACAGATTTTTCAGAATTACTGCTTAAGTAAATTGTTTAAGATGTAAACAGTCAGTCAGAATGGTTTGATGTGAAATGCTCCATTCTAGAGAGAATTACCAGGCCAAAACTGTTTACACTGGTGGTCATAGGAACCAGGAGGCTGAAATTATTAATAGCCCTAATGTGACAATGAGACATTGTTTTATGGTAGTTTTTAGATAATGCTTTGGCCTAAAACATATATTTTTAAAGACTGTCATGGTGGTGATGTAGTGCTAAAGTAAGAGGCCAGCCTTCATTTTTCAGTTCCAAATCAAAACGGCAAGTTAGTCCAAATTACTCAGACGAAGAAAAAATTACATATAAAAATAAAAAAATACACATAACAAAATATAACTATAATATAATTTTCAGTACATAACATGTCAACACTTTAAAGGCTTTACTTAGAGCCCATTCTTTTTGGAAGACTTACCCCATTTTTAAAAATAAACCTGCAGAAATGTTTTTCTACCCCTCTAGAGTTCTGTCCTAGAAGTTGGTTGCATTTTTAACTTCTCATGGGATTATGATGTTGAGATCTGAACTATGGGGGTCACCACTGTCCATTGATCTAACTTTCAATGTATAACCCAAAAAATTGGGACACTGTACAAAATGTAAATAAAAATACAGTGCAATGATGTGCAAATCATGTAAACATGATATTTAACTGAAAATAATTCAAAGACAACATATCAAATGTTGAAGTTGAAAAATATGTGCATATTTTGAATTTGATGCCAGAAACATGTGTTACATCACCTCTCCTTTTAACAACACACTGTACGTGTTTGGGAACTGAGGAGACCGATTGCTATAGCTCTGAAAGTGAGATGTTTTCTTGTTCTGGAATTTTGGGGTCTCCTTTGTTGCATATTTTGTTTCTCGATGCACCTAGGGGGCAGTCGTGGGCTGGAGGTTAGGGATCTGACCCTGTGACCGGAAGGTTGCCGGTTCGATCCCCAGGGCCGACAGTCCATGACTGAGGTGTCCTTGAGCAAGACACCTAACCCCCAACTTACTTACTTAACAGTTTTCAGTGGTGACAGGTCAGGCCTCTTACTTTGGAGCTATGCTGTTGTAATATGTGCAGAATGTGGTTTAGCATTGTCTTGCTGAAATAGGCAAGGCCTTCCCTGAACAAGACATCATCTGTGCAAGTCACCCATGCCATTTGCACTGATGTACTTCCGTGCTAATATGGAAGTGATGTGCACTGATACCAAGCTGCGTGGTCTTTAGCCCAAAGGATGCAGTGTCCACAATTTCCAAAAAGAATTTTAAATTATGGTTTGTCGGACCACAGAACACTTTTCTCCTTTGCTTGAGTCTTAAGTGAGCTCGGGTCCAGAGAAGGTGGCAGCGTTTCTGGATTCTGTTTGCATATCGTCTCTTCTTTGCGTTTTAGAGTTTTAACTTGCATTTGTGGATGTAGCAATGAACTGTGTTCACAGACAGGGGTTTTCAGAAGTTTTCCTGAGCTCATGCAATGATTTCCACTGCAGAATCATGTCTGTTTTAATGCAGTGCCGTCTGAGGGTCGAATGATCATGGCCAGCCAGTCTTAGAGCCTCTCTGAGATGCTCTTTTTATACTCAATCATGTTACTGAGCTGTTACCAATTAACCACCAGGTGTTTTTTTCGCACCAAACAACTTTTGTTGCCCCGTCACAATTTTTGTTGCTTCCATCACATTCAAAATGGGCATATATATAAAAAAAAAAAAAAAAAAAAAAAAAAAATATATATATATATATATATATATATATATATATATATATATATATATATATATATATATATATTTATATATACAATTTCTCAGTTTCGACATTTGATATGTTGTCTTTGTAGTATTTTCAATTAAATATGGGGTTTAAATGATTTACACTTTATTTCATTCTGTTTTTATTTACATTTTGTGCAACAAACAGGGCTGAAAGTTAACAGATCTTATTCTAAGTAATTTGGGAGAATTTGTATTGGTCCCTTCATCCTTAAATTTTTACATAATATAAAGAATCAAACACATCATGCCACTCATAATTCAACAACTGAATTATCCTGAAAATAAAGCTCCCATTTAAGTAATGGTCAACTAGAGCAATGCTGTTAATTCTTCTCTTTTTATATAATTTTGAGTTGTGGGGATGTCAAGCATCGCAAGCCTTTATAGATTATAGACTTGAATAGTTCCACACATTGACACAAAGCAAAGATAATTCTGAGTAATAGAAAACTGAGAAGAAACTGTCGCCTCATTCATAATTGAATTTGCTCTGGTGGCGGAACACATTATGTGTAAGTGTTGCGTTAATTGACAAAGGCATCTTCCTCACCGATGTGATACATTTCCTTTCCATGAGACTTTGTAGTCGCGTCTAACTCTGTGCCACCTAACACCTCTCTGCTCATTTACATCCTGTTAATCCGCACAAGCCAGGCGTGTGGTGTTTTAACTGTAAATCTTAACCTCAAAAGGAGCCTTTCACTGATAGCACATGTATCTGAACCCTCCTTATTAAAACAGCACTCACCAAGAGAAAGAGAGAAAAAGGGAGACACCTTAAACGACGCTTGTATTGAAATCTCATCTGGCAAAGGCTTTTCTGTTATGAGAGGAACCAAGAGTGGCAGGAGCGTCTTTGAGTTTGACACACAAACTTTGATTAATAATTGATTAAACGATTCCTTGGAGGATCAAAGGCAGGAAGAGGAGCCTCTCTCCCGTGGACGAGAGCGCAGTCAAACGGCACTTTGTTGTTTGAAAACGCTCTCTGAGGTCTGATGCTGCCTGCTTTTGAAAGAGGGAGGGAGAGGCCTGGCTGAGGCAGAGGAGGGGAGGAAGACGCCAGACAAAGTGCTGTTAAGAGTGGGCCCGGCCACCCACACTGAGACGAGCAGAGCCTCCTCTGGATGCTGCTTCCTGTGCTACAATGGCCCCCCATGTGGTTTCACAAAGATGTAGTTCCATGGTTCCAATTACGACGACGTTAGCCTCTAGCTTTGGGGTGGATTTGCCTCATTTCAGGTCAGTTCACTCCACGGATACAAATTCAAAGCATTTGAAGACAAATTTCAACATATTATCAACATAAACTGAACAGAAATCATTTCAGCAGTACCTGCTGATGTTAAGTGAACATAATCTTGCTAGGACACATTTATTCAAACCTCTCTGAGTTAAATAAAAAAGTGTGTGCACGGTGGGTCAGCACATTTGGTCTTATTAAATGTACTTATTGTAGGTTACCCTGACAAAGACCCTGTAGCCGTCCTAATCAGACCACTACAGACTCATTCATAGATACGTTGCATGTCAAAATGTATCCAGACACCCCTTCTAATTAGTAATTTCAGCTACTTTAAGGTGCATATCATCTTTTTCCAAACAAGAACTTTGCCAGTAGAATGGGTGGCTCTGGGGCAGCTATGCTTGAGCCTATGGTCACTATGCCCAGTGCCAAGTGTTGACTAGAGGGGTGTAAATTCCCCAGCACTGGCCTGTGGAGCAGTGGAACTGTGTTCTCTGGAGTGAGGGAGCTCCATCCAATACCTTTGAGATGGGTTGGAGTGATCCAGAACTGATTATCCAACATCAGGACCTGAAGTCACTGAAGTGCTTGTGGCTGAATGCTTTCAAATCCTCATAGCAATGTTCCAACATCCAGTGTAAAGCCTTCCCAGAAGAACAGAGGCTGTTACTGGAGCAAAGATGGACAAACTCCCTACTACTCTGTTTAGATGAGCTATCTACAAACTTAGGAACATTTAAAGATGCAGTCTCTGATCATTCTGCACACTCTCGTACAAACAGTTATAGAGGTTACATAGCTAACAACAGCACACTGCAAATCTCCATTATGTAATTAGATATCACTTCAGTATATTCAGAAAAGAAATGAACTCTCATAATCTGAAAAAGAAAGCAAAAAGTGCACACAGACCTCTATAGCACCACTGAAACTGACGGTAGGATAGAGCTTGACACAAAATACTTGCCGCAAAATGGATATTTTATGTAGTTAAGCAGGTTTCAGTAGAAAATGCATTTAGAAAAATTTAGAGTTGTACTGAATTAATTATGTTTTGCATTGATTTACCAGACTTCTACATTCAAATGCTTTGTTACTTTTATTACTTTCATGCAGTGCATCATGGCCTGAAATTAGATTTTAGTTCTGCAGATTTTATATCCCTCAGCTTCATTAGTTTGACAGAATTCACATTTTTATATTATTTTATATTATATTATGTTTTTGTTAGTCAATATTCTCTTACTACAATACCCAGCATGCATTACAGAAATCCCATTTCACCCAATCATGACTGCTAGTCTCTGATTGATAGTCTAATAAACAGAAACAAGCTCAGACAGAAGAACGAAGCCAAACTTAGGTAAGGTGCCTTAATAATCAGGCAACTTCGATGCTAACTTTAGCTCTTAGCTTGTCATCCTCCTCATCTGACCGGTCATTTCTGTCATTTTTAATCCACTCTCTACTTTATTATGAATCAAAAACAGTTACTGAAGTGATGTAACTGCTAGAAAATATTTGGCTTCCTATAAGTAATGTCAGCTATCTGCCTTCCTTCTGCATTTCAAAACCAGCCAGCCCCAAATATCCAAAGCAGTTGTGGTTTTTCAGAAGTTCACCCACTTTGAAGCGATCGTTTCTAGTTTTCTAGTCTTTACAGCAGAAAATCTCAGTCTACTACTAGAGAGTACTGAGGCACTGCTACAGGATATGATGGAAGGATATGGTGCAATTACATGTTGTTATACAATATAATAAATACCATAAGTGCAATAAAGTTACTGTTAATCTACACCTTTCATTCACAGAGCAGTTCTCCATCCATCTATCCATTATCTATCGCTTATCCGGGGTTCGGGTTGCGGGGGCAGCATCCTAAGCAATGAGGCCCAGACCCCCCTTTCCCCAGCCACTTCCACTAGCTCTCCAAGGGGGATTCCGAGGCGCTCCCAGGCCAGCTGGGCGATATAGTCACACCAGCGTGTCCTGGGTCTTCCCCGGGGTCTCCTCCCAGGTGGACTTACCTGTGACACCTCCCGAGGGAGGCGTCCAGGAGGCATCCTAACCAGATGCCCGAAGCACCTCAGCTGGCTCCTCTCGACGTGAAGAAGCAGCAGCTCTACTCCGAGTCCCTCCCGGATGACCGAACTTCTCACCCTATCTCTAAGGGGGAGTCCAGACACCCTGCGGAGGAAACTCATTTCGGCCGCTTGTATTCGCGATCTTATTCTTTCGGTCATTACCCAAAGCTCATGACCATAGGTGAGGGTGGGAACGTAGATCAACCAGTAAATTGAGAACGTTGCCTTATGGCTCAGCTCTTTCTTTACCACAACAGACCGGTAAAGAGCCCCCATCACTGCTGACCCAGCACCAATCTGCCTGTCAATCTCCCACTCCCTTGTACCATCACTCGTGAACAAGACCCCGAGATACTTGAACTCCTCCACTTGAGGCAAGAGCCTATCCCCGACCCAGAGAGGGCTCTCCACCCTTTTCCATCTGAGAACCATGGTCTCGGATTTAGAGGTACTGATTCTCATCCCGGCCACTTCACACGGCTGCAAACCGATCCAGCAAAAGCTGAAGTTCGCGACCTGATGTCCCCAATAGGACCACATCATCTGCAAACAGCAGCGATGTGACCCTGAGATCACCAAACCGGACACCCTCCATCCTCTGACTGCTCCTCCTGGATCCGAGGTTCGACTATAAGCCGGACTCTCTTCTCCAGTACCCCTGCATAGACCTTACCAGGGAGGCTGAGGAGTGTGCTTCCCCTGTAGTTGGAACACACCCTCCGGTCCCCTTTTTTAAAAAGAGGCACCACCACCCCAGTCTGCCAATCCAGTGGCACCGTCCCCAATGTCCACGCAATGTTGAAAATGTGCCAAGACAGCCCCACAACATCCAGAGCCTTGAGGAACTCAGGACGGATCTCATCCACCCCTGGGGCCTTGCCACCAAGGAGCTTCTTAACTACCTTAGCGACTTCGGCCTCAGTAATGGACAAGCCTATTCCCATGTCCCCAGACTCTGCCTCCTCACTGGAGAACGTGTGGGATTGAGAAGGTCCTCAAAGTATTCCTTCCACTGCCCAATGATGTCTTCAGTCGAAGTCAGCAGCACACCATCTCCACTATATACAGTGCTAGTGGCACACTGCTTTCCCCTTCTGAGTCACCTGACGGTTTGCCAGAATCTTTTCGGAGCCGACTTAAAGTCACTTTTCAAGGCCTCATCAAACTCCTCCCATACTCCTCCCATCAGTTGACAGCTCAGCTCCTCTCTTTACCAGAGTGTCCAAAACACATGGCCGTGCATGGACACGACTACAAAGTCAATCATTGAACTGCGGCCTAGGGTGTCCTGGTGCCATGTGCACTTATGGACATCCTTGTGTTCAAACATGGTGTTCGTGATGGACAAACTGTGGTTTGCACAGAAGTCCAAAAACTGAACACCCGTCGGGTTCAGATCAGAGAGGCCATTCCTCCCAATCACACCCCTCCAGGTCTCACTGTCATTGCCCACGTGAGCGTTGAAGTCGCCCAGTAGGACAATAGAGTCTCCAGGAGGAGCACTTTCAAGCACCCTTCCCAAGGCTAAGAAGGCTGGGTACTCTGAACTGCTGTTCGGTGCATAAGCACAGACAACAGTCAGGACCCGTTCCCCAACCCAAAGGCGTAGGGAAGCTCTACAGAGCATTTCTAATAATTGAAATTAATGAACATTTAATGAATGTATGTTTTACAAAGTGTATAAACTGAAAACTTAAAAAAGGATGAATTTCTCTAAACTAGCTAAGTGGAAACAGCACACCTCCCTGTCTGTCTAAAGCAGAACATTGATTACTGCAATGAGAAGGAAGGGGCGATGATGGGGTTTTAATATAATAAGCATTAAGTCCTTCTGGCCATCAGCTAGATCAGTATAAGATTATGACACAGAAGTGTGTGGAAGTCATGGTAATGCTGTAGCAGTAAAAGAGAACCTTTGGCATGTAGTTGAATTTGTAGTTATTGGGATTTGAAAGCATATCAGCTGTAGAAAGCAGGCAGCACAGAAATGTGCACAGAAATAAAGATTTTTGCATTTGAGATTCCCTATAGATTGATTCTCTGTCTGGACACATATATTCTATTAAACATATCAAACATAGTCTAGTTATATTAATATAATATAGAGGGGTTTCAGTAGGAGTGTTTGTGGTGTTGTGCTCTCCTCCTGCCTAACATCCTGTGTCAGCCCCTGCTGTGTGGACCTGCAGGTCTGGGGGTGTGGTAGTAGAGGCTGTGACTGGTCCAGACTGGGGCCCGTGAGGTGGCCAGTGCTGGCTAACTCACTTTGATGGCCTCCCATAGTCCTTCCAGCCCAATTCCCACCTCTGAGCCACCAGTCTCATGCTGTGGACATATTAGAGGAGCAGAGAGGGACAGAGGAGACTGTAGTGATGGCATCATTGCTTTTAAAAAGGTATGAGGCAGAATTTCATGGTGTTTAAATCATATGTGGAGTTTAAATTATATATATATATATATATATATATATATATATATATATATATATACGCATTGTTATATTGTTATATATTGTTGTGTCCATGGTGATAGAGATTGTTATATGCATATTTATAGGTAAATATGGTTTTTCATTTGTATGTCACAATTGAAAGTAAACCTAACTGCCTTCCCTTGTGTACCATCCAGCTCAGACCTCATGTGGCACTTCACATAGAAAGAGAGATGCATTCTCTTGGACTCAACTTAATTCAGATGCTACAATGCATCAGCTAATTTTCTCAGATTTCTAAGTTGTATTTCGACCCCAGAATCATCAGCTGTGATGTCACAACCTAGACAAATGCCAGTGATCTAACTATAGTCCCCAGCCTGGGCGAGCTCCCCTACCGAGTCCAGCCACACCGGTGTGTGAGTGACAGGTCTTGGCAGAGGAGTAGAACTCTCTCTGGCTGCTCTCTGTATGGGGTCTCCTTAAGCACAGGACATGGGCTCAGACCCCCGCTGGGAAGATCCAGCTCTTCCATTTCCGACCGCCTGACCCCCTGACACCGCGAGTTTGCGCTGGGCCGCGCTCAGAGATAATTGTCAGAATCCTTCCCCAAATTAAGCAGAGGGGGTAGAATTGAAGTGGCAGAGACTTCAGCATCAATCTCCACGACTCCATCCACAAGGCTCTGTGTGCACTACCCAAGACTGAGATTACCAGTGAACACATGCAATGACCGCACACTCTGTTTACTAGTCAATTACATCTCTCCTATCTGCCTCCTGTTTAGCGTAAGCTATCTCCTCCATAGACACCCCACGCATGGAGTTATCTTTTCGGCTGGTGTTCAGGCCAGCCACTCCGGCCTGCCTCCTGCTCTGTATCTGTAAATGAAGAGCTCATTCCAATCCCACCCAGCCTCAGTGCAGGGTGATTATGCACTGAGTAGGCAAAGCGCAGTGATTTTCCTATTTGTGTGTGAAGGACTCGATCTGTCCACTACATATCTCTGGGTGCATACTGCATATGCGATATTGAATAACCTTCCAGCTGAATATTGTCAGCCCCATCTTGAGCCACCATTACAAATGTGTGTTAAAATGGTATGAGCAGGGTGTAAAGGAGAGTGCAGGCAGAACCCTTCACAATGTCACGGTCAGTCACAGAGGACACTCTGCTTTGCTAGAGGAGAATATACACTATTTTATACACGCTAAATACATAACAGCTGTAGTGTATATGTAACTAGGACTCATATGTGTTAGTGTGTCAGTATCTTTTCTGAGTTTCTTTACTATTTGTTCATTTTAACAAATAAGTTAGCATTGTGTAAACCAATCCTTCTAACTGTTTTTCATTCATTTATAGTTATATTCAAGGGCTTGAACACCCCAGTTGATTTCCCATCTGAAAATAAGTTAAAATAAACACTAAATGCTCTAAACAGAGCAAACTTAAAAATGCTATTTGCACAATTTAGTCCGCAAGTTCCATGTATTTGCTGAGTTTAACATATTGGAAAACAGTAAGATATAAAATAGAAAGTGTAAACTGTGGAAATCCTCTGTAGAGGGTGTATACTCATTTCCACTTCAACAAAACATAGAAATTAACCAGAATTGCCCAAACATTTGCATTCTGTATGTTGGTTTTTTATATTAGAATTTTCTTTTGGGTAAAATGTCACTTTATGGAGTAATTTATTAGAACTTAAGGTGCTGTTTAATTCTCTGTTTTTTTTTTTTTAATGAAGCTTCAGCATGCAAAGTCCATTGAGCAGAGGCGCAGAGCAATTAAACTGAGACTACAGAGACAATGGGATTTTTAATTTAGCCTAGGAGTTGATAAATATTCAAAGTCCCATTTTAGCATCTAGGAAGAGGAGCAGATGTTCTTTCCTAATAACATTTGTTCCTTTTGTCCACACACAGCCTACATGGCACTGTGGTCAAACAGGCTGCACTATGAAAGCAATAAGAGGCATGTTAGGACAATGATTTAGGCTTGTCGACCAATGAAGACATAATTAATGACTTAGAAATATGACATGAGTAATGTTTCAAAAGTCTGTGAGCTAAAGGGTTACTGTACATGTAATAACACTGATGAATCGAGACTAATAAAGTTAGGCCATCAGTTCAGACCATATAAGCTTGGTCAAAAAATGCCTCTAACATAGTGCTAATTTCAATCTCGACTTCCCTATGAGATTTCTAGTATTATGTTAGCACTAAGCTGGTGGTGTTAATAAAACTTGTAAAATTGAAAACATCTCACTTCTGTTTGTACCTTGAAGAACAAAAAATGTACCAGCACAGCACCTTTGTCACAGTGTACAGTGATGTTGGTCCCACTAATTGTAAAAATACGAGTAGTTGATTCCAATGTCAATTCCCCATTAAATTGGCAGATAATCTGACATTAGGCCTTCAGTCTAGCTCCTGATCAGTAGGAGAGCTAGCTTGGCTGTATCTACCTAGATACCAAAGAAAAAAATCTTCATTGGACAGTTTACTTTTGTGTAATTTAAGGAATTAAATCCTTAAATATCCAACCTAAATTAGAATAAAATAAAAGTTTTACTACAGTACTCGCAGCATGTAAATACAACAAGTATCAATCCATCAATCAAACCAATCAATACTCAGGTGAGCTAGAATGTTGCTAGGTGGATGGCTGAGAGTTCAAGATCATGTGACCTCCCAGGGAATTCTGGGATTTGGAGTGCTGGACAGAGTGAGGGATGTCGGTCTCCACTAACGAACAAATGACAATTCTATGAAAGATTAAGACACAGAATACAAACAACCCCATTTCCAAAAAAGTTGCGATGCTCTGCAGAATGTAAATAAAAGTAAAATGTGATGATATGCAAATATGCCAACAACACGTCCCAAAAATGATGGGACAGGGGGAATGATGAGGACACTCTTCCACTTCCCCTGAGTCCATTTTATACAAGCTCAGAGAAGGTGGCAGCATTCGTGGATGAATATGGTTTGTTCTTTGCGTTTTTAGAGTTTTAACTTGCGTTTGTGGAAGCGGAGGCAAACTGTTTTCACAGACAGTGGTTTTGAGAAGTGTTTCTGAGCCCACACAGTGATTTTCACTACAGAATCATGTCTGTTTTTAATGCAGTGTCATCTGAAGACCCAAAGATCATGGACAACAAATGTGGGTACAAAAGTTGAGAAACATTATTCATGAATAGTTGCACTATATGATCATGTAGTCTTTCACAGAGTGGTGAACCCCTTCTCATCTTTATTTCTGAAAGACTCAGCCTCTCTGAGATGCTTTTTTATACCCAATCATGTTACTGACCTGTTGCCAATCAATCACCAGGTGTTTTATTTTAGCATTGCATAACTTTACCAGCCTTTTGTTGCCCCGTCCCAACTTTTGTAGAACGTGTTGATGGCATCAAATTCAAAATGGGAGTTTATTTTTCATAAAACAATAACATTTGTCAGTTTCAACATTTGATATGTTGTCTTTGTAGTAATTTCAATTAAATATAAGGTTTAAATGATTTGTACCTTATTGCGTTTCATTTATATGTATATTTTGCACAGCGTCCCAACTTTTTTGGAAATAGAGTGGTACAAAACATGCTAATATATGAGTCCAAAAACATTGATCACACTTCAGGGCAGGATTTTCACATTCACTAGCAGTGTGTGCTGATGGTCACTTGACCAGTGAAGAGCATGTCTATGTGGATATGGACATTTATCCGGCCTTCTGATTTCTGGACACAGCGCACTTTCCTCAGGGATCTTATCCTGAAAGGCACTTGACACATGCTACCAGAGGGGCTGATGAGAAATAAGCAGAGCTCTGGTGTGCAGGAGGAAGGCCTGAGTGGTCTTAGGCTTCTTAATGCATGTCCTTTGTCACAAGTCTCACCTCTATTACAGAGCTGATGGGCTTGTGCGGCTGAAATTACAGAGAGGCTCTGCAGCAGCAGTCTTTACAATATTTTTACAACCCCAACCTCATCCTCGTCTGGCAGACAAAGCCCTTTTATCATTAATGTAATGGAAGACAGTGGTGATTTTTACTCAAGGTAATATTAATGCTGATGTTTGTAAGCCTATAATGTCAGTGTCTATGTAGGCTTATAAATATCAAGAAAACTTTAAGGTGCAAAATAACTTCATTCATTATGACAGTTATGATGACGATGAGCATGAAACCTTCCAGACTCTTTAGAAAACATAATGGAGTTGTGACAGCCTGTTGGGCTCCTGATACATCAAGCCAGCTGTCAGCCATTGTTGAGCATCTGTGGCCAACTGTTGCTTTTCTCTTCTTTTTTTTCTGTTTGCCCGCACCATTGGCACGAGGAAATTCACAAGCATTATAGCCAAACGCTAACAAGTTCAGTGCAATGCACATCAAATCATAATGGCAAAATTACTGAATTCAGGATTATGAATACAGAATTTTTTTAAAATAAAGAATAATTGTGTATGGTGCGGATTAGGTGCAGAAGTTTGGATTAAAGACAGTAATTGTGTGAGACAGGCATGGCGAGCTGGGAGATGGCTGCTTGTTTAGTGTGACTGCTCGAGGAGTCAGGCTGCTCGCTCTGAGGGAGGTGAAGGTCACCAGTGTGGATTTCTGAATACAGGGACGCCCCAACCTGCACAATTCATTATTAATGCCTGAATATTCCCGCATAACTGTTGTGATTATATATGGAGGGAGGAGGTCAGCATGGTGGAAAAGAGGGAAGAATTGATCTCTCTCTCTCTAATCTCTCTCTGTATTTTCTCTCTATCTATCTCTCTTGCCTTCTTTTCTCTCTCTTTCTATCTCTCTTGCTTTCTTTTCTTTTTTCTTTCTTGCTCTCTATTTTCTGTTTCTCTCTCTTCACTCTCTCTCTTGCTATATCTTCTCTCTTTTCTCTCTCTACTCTCTGTATCTCTCTCTATCTATCTCTCTTTCTCTCTTGATCTCTATTTTCTCTCTTCTTTTCTGTCTCTCCTCCACTATGCTCGTATCTTTCACTCTCACTCACTCTCTCTCTCTCTGTTGTTAACTCTGTCTCTAATTCTCTCACTCTTTGTCTCTCTCTCTCTTTTACTTTCTGTCTTTTTCTCTCCCTCTTCCTCCTTATTGCGCTGTCTCTTTTCTCTCTTTCTCTTCTCCCATTCACACTTTCTTCCCTACCCCTCTCTCATTCTCTTATCTGTCTTTCAGTCTTGTTCTCTGTCTCTCCTTCACCCGTCTTGTACTTATTCTGTCGTTTCTTCTTCCTATCTCTTTCATTCTCTTTGCCTCTCTGCTTCTATTTCTCTCTCTCTCTCTCTCTCTCTCTCTCTCTCTATCTATCTCTCTCTCTCTCTCTCTCTCTCTCTCTCTCTCTCTCTCTCTCTCTCTCCCTCTCTCTCTCTGATGAATGATGAATGTAAATCTATCAGAGAGAGAGACACCCTACCACGCAGGAGGCTAATCCGCTGTGACGGTTAAAATTTCCATTATATGCTGCTTGAATCCAGAATTAAGCGGAAATAAACCGTGCACTTTACCCAAATGATTGTTTTTCTTCCCTTTTTTCACAGAATTCCACGGATCTTATGTTAGCACGCACAATATGCATGAACAAAAGTGAACACTGTGTTTTTTTTTCCTCCTAAAATGTGGAGGGAAAGGAAAACTAAGCTACCTTACTGTTCGACTTTTCTTTCAGAGAGAGATTAAAGAGATAGCAATCAAGCCTAATAAAGACCTACAACAGTCGCTTTATTTCTCATCGTCTCCGAGGTTTTCAAATCTTTAATGCCTGTGAAAAATGTTTAAGTGTTTCTCAGCCACAGGAGAGGCATTTGTGTGTAGGTTGGTGATTTTTTCCCTCTTTACAGTAACTTATAATCAACTCTGCCACATATACATGGAGGTGGTAGACTCTACCTCGCGCTCATCCCTGAGTAAACTGACTGGCAAACATTGACAAGCCTTTCCCCACGGCACTGCTTCATATTAGACAAATCTAACTGACACCGGCATTTCTAGCAGAGACAGAGAGAAAGAGAGAGGAAGAGAGAGAGACCCAGATACCCAGCTCATTAAATTGAATTGCATATTGTGAGATGTGGTTATGCATACACACAGATATGAATGATAAATAGAGGATATGAAACTGCTGAAGACACAGAGAGAGAGAGAAACTGTGAGGGTGTGTATATGTGAGGGAGCAGAAGGAGCATCTTCCAGCTTATAGAAATCACCTTATACTGTTATTCATATGTACCATCTCAGACAGTAACAGGCCTCTGGGTAAAGGCCCCTTTTTATACCTCTTTATATGAGCTCTTGCATCCAAGAAAGCTTGCAAACATGAAATGATAGCAAAAAATCTGTAAACATCCCCAGTTTATGTGATAATGTCTTCACATGAATGACGCTGAAACCACAGGGGCCTTCAGTACAGCTGATATAGAAGCAGCTGTGTATCTCTGCTTGGAAATACACTGACTGAGGTTAAACAATTAAATTTACTTTTCTGCTTTATCCCAAAGGTAGTTGCTCGACCAAGACATGTTGGGTGTCTGAAATCCAAGTATAACTAACAAGTAATGGAAGCTAATATACTATAAATGGTGAATATGAATATGCTGCCTGATGCTTGAGACATTGTTATATATAGTTTTGAGAAGGTTTTGGCCTAAAATAGATCTTTAATAAATTGTTGAAGTTCATTGTGGAGAGATACATGTAAAATAGTGTGGCAAAATAGTCCCCAAAGAAACTTTGTGTTGTAGACATCAAAATCCCTGGTTCTGATCACCACCACCGTAAAGAAAAAGTAAAGTTGGTAAGTCTCTCTACAATTACTATTTCACATTAAACCCCTTTGAACAACTGTATTTACCTCTGTACCATTGAATTATGCAGAAAGTCTGAAAACCTTGGTGGAATTCCCCTTTAAGTAGTCTCGAATAGACTTGTTTATGAGGTTTCTGACACTGCATATATGCAGTTATCTAAAGTGGATAAAGGTATATTGTAAAGCTAAAAATCAGATGTGAACCCTCAGCGCCTTCTAGGCCTTCAGAGGAATTATTTCAGAGAATCAAAAAAAATGCATGTCTGTGTTTTTTCTGTTACTTTTTCTTCAGCAAAATAATGTTTGTACTGAAATTTGTTACAGTACTTCTTTTGTTTTATTGCTAAGTATAGTATGGAAACAAAGGGGTTAAATTCTTGAAATTCCCAGGGGAAAATTTTCCAATCAGTAATTGCTTTTCTCAATGGTATCTAGACAAAGCTAAGTGAGCTGTCCTACACTGTTAGAAATAAACGTACTATGCAGGTATGTGATTCATTCATCAAAGTAGAAACAATGTAAGTGTACCCTCAATGGTACAGCAGTGGTTTTAAGGTCCAGTGGTGTACCTTACATGAGTTTTTCCTAGTGGAAAAGTAAATATTTGTACCTTTTCATAACCGAATGTTTTAACTCAGAACATTAAATAAAAAGCCTGGAGACGCGACGGGAGGTGTGGAGTCAAAACAACTTAGAAAATATCATTTCAATGGATTATGCTACAGTTATGTTCCCTGACTAAAGGTACAGAGATGTACCCCTAAAGGTACCACCACAGTGACAAGAGGGGTACTGCCCCAGTGACAGTGTCATACCTTTTTGTCTGAGAGTGTATTAGTTTTCAGTAGGTGGGACCAATATAGCGAGAAAAAAGCGTCAGTAGGCCATCTGGAAGTCTTAGATATGTTACTGACTGAATAAGATTGTTGTAAATGGAAAGCTGCAGTGACGGCTGTATAACAGAGCTCAATATGTCTGTCATAAGCACTCAGTAAAACATGTAATGTCTTTAAGACGTTTCTGAGGACCATGTTTTAAATAGAGCTGCCTTTTTCAAATGTTTCATCCCACCTTAAACAATGCAACAAGTTTCTGGTGCCAGCAAATTTTCTGTACCATTTTAAATGCTGCAGGCAGAATATAACTGCTGCAACATTTAAGGTGGAAGGGAAAATTGTAATCTAGCTACACCAAGTCATACAGTATACGAAACCACATAATCAAGCTTATTTGAGATTGCTTAGGATTTCCACACATTTTAAGGCAAGTGTGATTTCTCATTAGTGTCTGAAATGCCTCAATGCTGACATCCATTAGAATTAAAGGAAATGTTCATTAATTTATTTCAATACTTGTTCAGCAGGTATGTAGCCTCTTAAAACAGGTCCCCTATGCCTGTGAAATGGAAATCAACTCTGCTATTCGATTAATGAGGACATTGTTGGCTCTGAAATGTTGTGGTGAGCTGCTGGCGAGCAATGTGGAGAGAAAGAGGAAGGATGAGAACCCCTTGTTGTTAAAAAAAGTCACACCTCTCCACAAAGATGACTTTTTAAAATGTTTTTTTAATGTTTTTTAAATTAAAGCTCACCTACAAAGACAAAAATCCAGCTCACATCATTGCCCTCCAAAAATATTCCTTTAATGCTATTGAAGAAAAACTGAACACTTAGCTGAGGGATTGTGATTGCATTTTAGGGCTACTGTGAAAAGATGCACTTGAGGAGGTGAAAAGAAATAATCTCTTTTTGTGTTAGGATCATATCTCCCTTAACTGTTTGTGTTATTATAGTATTATGTAACCATGCTATGTATTGCGTGCTGTGTGACCCACGCCAGATAAGATGCAACCAAGCATCAGTGCATGTTTCAATATTCATAATCATTAGCATAAGGCTGTAATTTGTAAGTTGGTATAGCAGACTGTATGTCCTCTTGGACTGCACTCTGGTGCCCTGTTATCATTCGGCACAGGAAGTGATGCATCCAGCACTGGTTCTGTCTGAGCTGTGAGGCAGGCTAGCAGGCATCCGTCTTTAAACGCTTGGGCTGTTCCATGCGGCCTGCGTTCACACACACATACACACTGGGTTTATTTCCACACCATCACCCCTGCTCCCCGTCACAGCACCGCGACCACGTCTACACTAACCCCAGGCTAGTGGCTGTCTCCACTGATCCAAGCATTCCCCTAGTGGGGGACCAGAGGCCTGGACATGCCACACACAAACACGTGTGCCTTTTCATGCCACCATCACAAAAATACAAACAAATCAAAACAACACTGCTGTCTTTCCTGTCCATGTCTATATAAGCTTGGCATTGCTGGCTTTGTTTCTTTCATTTATCTGCTCCTTATTAAAATGTGAAAGTGTGAAATGGATACATTTCCCACTTTTTCAGATTCACTATAACTTTGCTGCCATTAGATGGTGGGGATTGAACTGCATCGACTTTAGAGTATTAGAATAGAATAAAATGTATTATATTAACACATTAAATATCAGTGGCAATATTAGAATTAGGCCTTCAATTCAGGTCATAATATTAAACATATCAAAACTTGAGAAAAAAATGAGAAAAAAAACACTAATTCCTGCTGCCGTCCCAATGGAATTTCTACTGGTTAACTCTAAGCTAACGCTGGAGCACATGAACAGTTTTTGGCTGCTCTAGATTAAAGAAGGATATTTGAAGCTTGGAAAAGACATTCCATTTGTTATATTTTGAAGGCCTGTTACAGATATTAACATATGTTTTACTTTATATGTAGCAGTTTTACAGTGATTCTTTCAATACAAATCACTGGTGTAGAGCTGCGACTGTTCTCCATGTCTTACAACTAGCTGAAGCCTGGCTTGTATTTGTAGTCACTGATGCATCCAGGACATTCAGAAGGGCTAGGGTGACATCTTTCAATTGATCCTCCTTATTGTGAATGAAAATGTGATTGGATACTTTTAATATCAGTTCCTAATTGTAATGGCAGTTCATCATACACAACATGTAAGGCCTTCTCTAGAGCTCCTGAAGGCCTTACCAAAGGGAGACCTTGCTTGGCCATAATCTACCTAAATCCACCAGGAAAAATATATCCTGATTGGACAATGTTTTGTTGAACATTTCAAGATTGTAACCCTTTTGTTTCCAAAATTGAACAATGAAATGAAAGCATCACAACAATACTCGCAGAGTTTATACACAATGATACATAATGATTCAGTTAAATAAAAAACAGCTAAAAATTACAGATGTGCACTTTTTAATTCCCAGAAAGGCCTTGTCTGCAGAACCAGAAGCTCCTACAGGGTCTCCACTGTTAAATATTCAATATAGTATGCACTTTTTTTTGGTCAAAATGAAGGTTTTAAGCTATTTTCACGCATAAAAAATAAAAATAAAGATTTAATATTTTTACTTTTGTATTATTACCTTTATATTTCACACTCCCTCTGTAAATAATTCCCACCACCATATTAACGTATTCAGTGTTTTATCCTTATTTACTAATTCTGAAATGTATTAAAATAGGCTAATTGTATTGTGAAGACATTAACCATAGAATCATTTCATAAAGAATCATGATCAAATAGAATCAACGAATCTCAGAGATTTACACCCCTAACTTTAAGTGTAGTGGAGGCTCTGTCCATCTCTTTTTCCACAAAAAGTATTTCTTCTGACACCAATTCTCCAGCAAACAGCCGAATTACTAAACGTGAAAGCCCCCCTGAAAGCATCCTTTTAAATACCAAACCCCAGTTTAAGTAATCTCCCGTAAAGGGAGATTTAAGTGGCGTTTTTAAGCACCTCTGTAATGGCTGCGTCTGCCTTTTAGTGGACTGCTCGTGTCTCCCAGCCCCGTGATTATGAATGTGGGGTGAGGAGGTGAGGTGTGCAGGTCACTCTGTTAGGGCCCCCCTCTCACACACACACACACTTTCCTGATGGAGCCCCATGTCTTGTAAGCTGTCATCCTGCAGGTGGTCTATGGGAAATTATGCTCGCTAAACACTCTCTGACTGCCTCTCTCATCCTCTTCTTAATTCAGCACTCCCTCACCATCTGAGGCTTCACCCAGAGCTCGCTTGAGCCGTCTGTGTGTTCTTTACTGGTGATTTGATAGTTTCTGTGAGATGCAATATCAATCTCAGCCAAAAAATCTTATTTTCTCCTTTCCTCGAATATAATTCATCCGCCAAGACGTTTGGTGCCTTTGGGCTTCTTTAGTTTTCTCCTGGAGAGATAAGGCTAATGTAGCTAACAAGTAGTAAAAGTTTATACCCAATACACCAACTAGCACTGCCTAACATGCAAGCTTAAACCATCACACATATCCTGTGTTAAGGAGGAATTCAAACCATTTATTTAGCTGTCAATAAATTGATCCAAAGTATTTTGAGGTAAAATGGTTCAGTGCAAAGATAACTCCTGGCTCCAGTTTCTTCACAGTGGTAGTGATGGAAACCAGGAGACTGTGATATCTACAACACAAATATAGACGTGTTGTTTACTATCCTAACTGACCAGTGTACCTACGTGTGTCTCCCAAGTTTTTATGTGTAAAGTTGATTATGGAAAAATAGTAGTAACTTTGAAAACACAATTGACCTCTATGGGGGCTATTTTGCCTTACAACACCCTCCATTTGCCTCTCTAAAAAAATGCAAAGATATTATAGCATCTGTAATATAGATGGAAGGGGTGGGGTCACCATTAGTCATAGGCTTGCCCTCTATGGTATCTGCTCAGCCCCACTAACTGACCCGACACCCCAACACATAAAAAACACATATAACAAACCTTAACTAGCAAACACACCAACATAAATAAAAACGCACCTCCCATGAGCCTTTTCATGAGGCCCTTTGCCTGGCCACACCTGTGAAGTCCTGAGAGGCAGATGCCACAGTATGTTTAAATATGTCTTAAAACTGTCGTAAAACAAGCTTTTGGAGGCATTTAACACTTCAGATGTTCCTATCAGTACTCCTTAAATTCACGGATAAATGAGGTTGTTTACATCATAACAATAGAATTATGCTAAAAGTGTGAAAAATTGGTGGAATTCCTCCTTAAGTAAAGTCAAATAGACTTGCTTGTGTGGTCTCTGGTGTGGTCTGGCTATTATCTTTAAAAACAAAATGTACAGACAGAATAATGTGCATTCTATCCATTTTAGAGAGAACAGTATATCAGCTAAACAAGCTAACTTTGGACACCAAACATGTCTTGGCTGATCGACTGCAAAATGTATTTTCCTGAACTTTTGCTTTAAGCTCTGATAGAAGAAAATGAGTATGAAAAATGAAAGCACCATGTCTAATATTGTGCTCATTGATATTATTTCCTATGAAGGAGAAAAAGAGGGAACACAGCGGCCCTCTGGCTTCGACCGATCCCGCTGCCTCTCCAGGCTGTATTTAATGAAAACATTGACATGGACATTTTGGGGCTTTTTACATTAGCCAGACACGCTCATGCATGGTGCTTGGTGGATGTGGTATTATGTGAGGGGTTGAAGGTCACGGAGGAGGGAAGTGTTGTTAATTTCACAGGGTTAGGGAACTGAGTGCTCTGAGAGAATACAGATCACTTAGCACAGCCCCGCGGCCAGCCTGCTACTGCCTATAGTCTCTCTCTCTCTCTCTCTCTCTCTCTCTATCTCTCTATGCCTCACACGGTCTCTGTCATTTTCTTTCTTGTTCCCTTTTTTTGTATTCTCTCTTGTTGCCTTGCTCTGTCTCTCTACTTCCTTCTTTCTTCTTTTCTCTCTCTCCAACCTTATCTCGGCCTCTCCCCTTTTTTCTTTTGTCTTTTTCTTCTCTTTCACAGCCCCTTTTCTCTCTCTCTCTCTCCTTTTCTTTTTTTGCTCCTCTTTTTGTCTTCTTTCTGGTGCCCCCCCTTTTCTTCTTCTCTCTTTCTCTCTTATTGCTCTCATTCTTTCTTCTTTCCAGTTCCCCATTCACCCCTTTTTTCTCTCACATTTCTTCTCAATCTCTCAATCTTCCAACTTTCCTCACAATTTTTCTTCTTATTTCTTTCCCTCTCTCTCACAGACGCTCCACTCTCTCTCTTTCCCTCTTTTTATTTCTTCCTCTTTTTCTTCCTTCAAGTGTCCTTCTCTCTTTTTTCTCTCAGTTTCATGCACCCTCCTCATTTTCTTCTTCAGTGTGCCGCCTTCTCTCCCTTTTTCTTCCTCTTTTCTTTCTCCAACCTTATCTCACAGTCTCTTCCCCTTTCTCTTCCTTTCTCCTTATTTTCTTGTCTCTCATGACCCTTTTCCATATCTCTCTTGTCTTTCTCTACCCCTCTGTACTTCTCTCATTTCTTTTTATTCTTTATTCCTTCATAGGCCACTTCTCTCTCTTTTTTCTGTCTTGTTTGTTCTTTCTTGCTCCCCCCACTCTCGCTTTCTTTCTTACTCATACCCTCTCCATTGCTCCCTCTCCATTTCCCTCTTTTTCTTTTCATTTGCCCCTTCTTCCCTTTTTCTCTCTCCTTCCATCTCTCTTTTTCTCCCACCTTATCTTACAGCCTGCCCCCCCATCTCTCACCCTCTCTCTCTCTCTCTCTCTCTCTCTCTCTCTCTCTCTCTCTCTCTCTCTCTATTTGTTAAGCACACCCTTTAGGCCAGTGAAGCACAGAGAGGTGAACATGCGGTCCGTGGAGAAGAGTGTCTGACACGGTGCCAAGAGATGTTGATGTTGATCCTGCGTGTGTGTGCGCTCATGTCCATGAGTGTGTGTCACTGCTGGACAGTTTAGTTTCTCACCAATGACTCATTTCTGCACGCACTCTTACACTGTCCATCCCCAGTCTATGGTCTGCCTCCTGTTCAGATGATATTACTGTCTATCCCCCTGCTGAAAAAGAAACATTAGGATTAAAACCTAATAGAAATTAGCTTAATGGTTTCCAACGGAGACCACAAATTTCCTGTAGAATACCTATAGATCACCATCAGACACATTAAGAATCAGGCATTGGTCACTCGTTAAACCAACAGGATCCTTTAAATGGTGATATCAACCCTTTGAAAAAGCGAAAACACATAACAAAACCATCAGAAACATGTAATAGTTTGTATGGGTTGTTTCAGCAGGGCCTCCACATCTCCTCCTTTATCTTCTTAGTGTTTCATCATTATTTGTCTGATTCCCTTTGATATTCCTGCTTTGTTTTCGCCGCAGCCGTGCAGTTAAACCTAAAATCCTTAATTGTTTTACCCATGTTTGATTGCGGGGACGGTCTACACTGCTTCGTGTTATTAGATCAATTTTGACAAAAGGGCTTATTATTTGCCCAAACTCAAAGAAATGAAATGAGTATCGTTTACAATCGGATAATGGAGTGTCTCTAAGCTCCTAATTTGATTAAGGATGTGGAAATAGGGGGCAGGGACTCTCTTGTAGGATTACATCACAAACAAGCTTTCTCTAATTGCTGCACATTGATGGCAAATTTGCATGTGGATTCTCCTTTAATGTTGAAGCGTCCTTTAATCCGATTCGCTCTCATGTCTGCCGTGCCAGGGTTTCCCGTGCAGGCGCTCGACGCATGATAATTCCACAAGCTTTTCAACTCGGCAGATAAAGGAAATGACAATTTTACAGCCTCCCGACTGTTAGGAGAGGAAAGCTTTTTAGTCACGGTGGACCAAGTATCGTCGTCTTCATCTGTTAAAGCAGGGTGTGAATCCTTGCTTTATAGGATTGAGCTTAAGCCCCTCACTCTTTAGATAATCTAAACTGGGAATAAGCTGCATATTTGTACCCTGTGAGAGGGCTATCCTTTATAATCTGTGGCCCAGTCCATTTTTTATGATGAAAATCAGCCGCACACATAACATATATGGGATTTTTACAAAGAATCCCCCTTTATGTGTGTTCTGCATATTCCATGTTGAGGTAAAGGTATCACTCCAAGGCTATTGCTTCTGCTATGCACAAATATTTCTTTCGTAGCCTTGAATGAAATCTCCATGTTATTCATTTCAAATGCAACTGAAGGATTTGGTCAATATTTGCTTTCGAAACATGCGAATCCCCACACGAGGCCACAATACAAAAATCTGCGAGATAGCAGATGGAGAATGAATAATGGGGGACTAACCAGCGTCTGCATTCTCGATGGAGGTGCTTTTCATTACTTTTGGCTTTACATAGAGCGCCTCTGCAATTTCCCCCCACCCTGAACTCGTCCTTGGTTTGTTTTTTTTTTTTTTATTTCTTTTTTTTCTCGTTATTTATTCCCCTCTTCATTTTTAATAAGCTTAACCGCATCATCTCCTCTCTCTTTACAGGCTGTTTCATTCTTTCCACAGCAAATAAATGCCGACTTTATTTCCATGAAATCCTCAGATGACACAGATTTTTCTTCTGCATAAAAGCATGAAGAATGGGCCTAATATCGCCGCCATTCATCTGCTGGAGAGAGAGATGGAAAGAAAGAAAGAGAGAAAAAGAGGAAGAGGAGTGGACAGAGAGGAAGAAGTGATGAGGAGGGGAGAAAATAAGGAGAGGAAGCACTGAAACAGAGTGAAAGAAAGAGGGAATAAGAGAGGGGAAGGATGCTAAAGCCTCCCACAGTGACACCGGGGCTTTGGGATGACATGTGACAGCTGTGACAGTGCTGAAGGGGGGCTGTAGTGTGTGCGTGTGTGTATACGGTGGGGTCTCAGGGCAGGGGTTAGGGTGAGTCCTGGCGACTGCCTGCATCTTTGATCCAATTACAGCGTGCGGACCCCTGTCAGCCATGGCAGTCAGGCTGCTGCCACTGACCGGCCGCTATTGATCTCCCGTCAGGAGGGCCAGTTGCCTGCCAGCCCTCTGCAGCAGCCCTGCTCCCCACAACCCTCCCCCATCACCCCGCTGCCCATGCCCCACAGCCCCCTGGCCTTGCCTAAATGGCCGCTCAAATCGGGTTAGAACTCACAGGTGTGTGTGGAGGAGAGATTCACCATCCGAATCTTTTTCATTCAACAACTACACAAAGTACAAGGAATTTCTCTTGTGTCAGCATAGAAACGTAAAATATGAGCCGGTTTCTGACTCACTTCCTTTTACATACAGCACTGTGTGGACGTTTCTCACACTGTGTGTGAAAAAAAAACTATATCTAAAACAGGTATTTAGCAAAAAGCATTTATTTGCCCGGAAAAAGAAATTGCATGTAACAGTGATACCATAAGTAGTGATTTTATGTATGTCTGTAATGTATGTTTAAATGGAATCAGGTGTGGCGGAAGTAGATTTGAACAATGTGAACTAAGCGATGGCTGGGGGTGAAGAGATGACGTCTGAAACTTGTATTTATAACTAGTTCATAAGATATCAACTACATTTTTGCCAACATGAAGTTGTTGTTACTTGTTAATGTTAATGTAGAATTATGTAGAATTTTTGACTGCCAAAATCCACGTATTTCTCTGAGAAATCGTTTTAAACTATTTGCTTTTGTTTGCACAGACGTTTACACAGAGCTGTATGCTATAAAGTGTGTCAGCCATTTTTTTTATTGTTGTTTGATTTCTCAAAAGATAAATCCTGAAGTCATTCCATGGACATTCCCCAGTCAGTTCACTCATTGACTCATGCAGTATTCATTACATTCACTACCAGACTAGACAGTCTTTTTTGCAGTTTGTCCGTCAGCATGTATCAGTCTAGGCCTTCTATTGCTCTTCAGCCTGTGTATAATAACAATTCAGAACAAAATACACAAATGATATTAATATTCCACTTTTGTGCAGTTATGTGCTGTTATGAGGTACATGTGTGCTGCATATACAGTGTAAGCACAGTAGATATTTTCTGTACATTTGCAATATGTGCATCGGTCCAACTGATAACAGAAGAGGTATGTGTGTAGTTTTAGTTATAGTAATACATAAAGTTTTAAAATTTTTAGTTTTAAATTTTACATTTTTCAGTTTACATTAAATGTAGTTAATCATCCAACACACTAGAGTTACGAGGCTAATGTAGAGAACAAGTTCTGGCTTATGCTCCATCAGTTAGCATTGTGCAAACTGCAGACAAAAATCATCACACACTTGTTTCAAGCCATATGAAGCTGGTAAATAATCTCAGAAAAACTTGCCTAAGTGATTTTGGGCACTTTATTGTCTTTAAAATTAGATGAGACAAAAATCAGACAAAATCCCATCTCTGTGATAATGCAAATGTCTTCTAGACCTCTTATGGAATGGAAAAATATTGCTGTGAAAGATTCTCTGTATTGTATTAGTTTTATTTGAAACTTGCAATAGATGTTGCCAAATGCTTTACCGTGTTGCAGTTCTTCATTTCTAACAACTGACTGAAATTTGATCAGGCCACCGCTTGTATTCACAGTCAGTGACGTATCTAGGACTTTCAGAGGATCTAGAAAAACATTTTTCTTGCAAAATAGTCCCACCCATTAAAAACATTATTGTTCATTCCAATGTTAGTCCCCGATTAAAATGGTAGCCAATCTGAAGGCTGATTTGTACATTTGTAAATGTTTTGAGATGCAAACAAAAGGCTTGTGGTAAGCAAACTCACAGAGGCTTGTAGGGGCCACAAGGAGCTCATCTATAAAATTTCCACCATGCATGTATGAATCTACAGATCTGTGTGTCAAGCGAACGCAGATTGGCTTTCTAAAAGTGTTGCAACCTTACAAGACTCAAACAATGCTGGACACAAACTGGCGTGAAATGAAATGGAGCAGTATGAGTGCTGACTGGCAGAAAAGGTGATACAAGCATTTATACAACCCATTTTCATAATAATACAAAAACAGTGAAGTAAATATGCATTTATTGCAGGAAGCAAAAACACAAGACTTCATTTATTGTACATACACAGAACACAGAAGTATAAATCAGCCTTTACAAGAAGGCACTTCTGCCCAGCTCCTCCTCAAGTTTGAAAGAAAAACTTTACAAGGAAATAAGAGTATTAGTACAACAGTAAGAGTTAAACATACAACAAGTGATGATTCTATTAAATGTAAACTTCAGATGTATATTTGGTTTTAGTTCTCAGAAACCATTAGACCTTCTCTGAAGGCCTAATGATTCCTTGAAGTTTCTAAAAACAACACTAGTGGCCATCATGAAGCCTGACGATGCCTTGCTCTTACTTTCGTCTGCTTTGCTTTAATCTCTATAGGCTTGTTGAGATTTGAGGGGAGATGAAAGTGTGGTGGGTTTTGGGAATGAGAGTTGTGTTTGTCCATCGAGAGTAAAACCGACATGCTTGTTTCGCCTGGCGTCTCCTGGCCCTCCTTCTCTAATGTGTGCGTCATTGTGTGTGAGTGGTTGCCCCTTGCTTCCTCTGCGTGCTGGTGAGAGTGGTTGATTGGAGATGATGAAAAGGCCATTGCAATTAGTGTGCTCTGGTTGGCTGTGCCGGGGTGGCGCCTTAGCCTTTGATACACTGGCAGCTGCCGATAACTTCAGCTTACAAAGAACAGACAATTAGACCCCCGCCCATTACCTCGCCATCTCCCTGCACCACAGACCTTTGCACTAGAGCCCGCAGAAAGTTCCGGCAGGTCAATAGGCAATGATACTGTGCTCGGGAGCATAGGTTAATCAAAGCTGTGCTCAAACACAGCATATTGCAGCCAGCCAGCTTTTGTTATTCCCCAAACACATCGCGCCGGAGAGACAATGGACAAGCCGCTCTCTTTCAAACGATTTCACGTAGCTCCTTCCCTTTTGTTCCTTTTGTGAGCGCTGACATTCCACTGATTTCATTTTTAACTGCCTGTCTATCTTTGAACGGGCGCAGCGAGACTCGGAGAGAGACGTATCATTATTAAAATGGTTTGTCCAGCAAACCAGCTCTTCAAATGCTAATGATTAAGTATTTCAGGGTTGTTATGGACACAAATGATTGTTTCTGCTGTTGTTTTAGTTAGGCGCTTGATTGGTTTTACTGGTTAATTGATTAATTGACAGATTCAGTAAATTGTAATTGACCCACACTAGTAGGCTATAATCACTCACTAAGGAGACCTGTAATTATGATAGAAGCTCATTGTCTTACTTGAGCATACACTTCTTTCCATTAGCAAACTACTCATCGGTAGCTCAATGAGAAGTAATGATTCGTTAAATGTTTTTAATCACATAAAGAATGATTTGGTAAATTATGTAGTTGTACACAAAAGTTTTCCAAGTGAGAATAAATCTCTACAGAGAACATACCTCTACACATTTTAATGCATGATCACTGTTTATTTGCTGAAATCAAGATATTGGGGGAAAAATAAACATAAAAAGTGGTCTGTGCAAACGTCATGGCACATTTTTGATTTTGTGTTTCATTGTTTTCCAATATGTTAAATTAAGCAAATAAATGGAAATTGTACATTGTACAGAAAATTGCCATATTTAAGCGTATTCTCTGTAGAGGATGTCTTATTCTCAATTAGAAAATCAACAATACATCTAATTTGATTAGGAATGTTCACACTTTTACATTTACATTACATACACCAATGTGAATATATTTTTATATTTTCACATCCAAATTTTACGTGTAATAATTTAAAATGCAAAGATGATATTGCCAATAACATCCACATTCACAGTGTTCTAAATTTTTACTGCTTTAAAAACAACAGAAATCACTGAATGAAATATTTTCTATCATTTTTTGTTCCATTTCAGGTGAAATATACAAATAAGACGAAAGGGTGAAAAGGCAGTATTGAGAAATAATATGAGCAAGAACTGAAATAAAAATGACTTTATTTAACCATGTGTCTTACTGTGACAAGATAATGTATATAACTTTGACAATTTACATCACCAAACCTTCATATGTGTATCGTATTTATATGTATGTTTTTACAAAAGTTGAAAATGTCAGACAGTATTGTAATGTGTACATTAGGCCAGTAGCCTGGAGACTGTAAACTCGAGGAGTGTCGAGGAGTGAATGAAACATGTGAACAGTCACTTTCATGCTGGGTGCAGCTGACTGCTGATCACAGCTGGTGAGAAGTCATGGAGGATGTGTTGTCTGGGATTGAAAGCAGCAGACAGGTGACAGGTTACAGAAAAGTGCCTTTTTCAGTCCCAGTGCTCTTTATAACGCTCTGATCTGAGACGTCTACAGCACATAAGCATTACTACAGACAGGTCATGGACAGGTTTGGAGTAAATCCATTCATATTTAGTTTGTGTATGTCAGACATTGCAAATTCGCATTGGCCTCAAGCATATGTAGTTTATTGTACAGTACTGTGCAAAAGTCAGAGACCACTTTTTATTTATTTCATGTGCCATCAAAACAGCTATTCATTTTCGGCATTACGAAAAAAAGAGCAGAAAACATATTTAACAAAAAAAGGTTCTCAGCTACTAAATATAACTCAGCATTTCACTACTTCAGTGTCTACCCTTGGGTTTATCATAGCTTCCATTTCTTTTCAAAGTTATCTGCATCTGATAATCTGATGTTTCCACACCTCAGTTCAGTCTTAGAAGTTGGTTTAGCATTTCCTGCTTCACACAATCCAAATAATCCAAATACATTCAGTGTTGTTGAAGTCTGGATTCTGGGGTGGCCAGTCTACTGTTCTGAGAACACCAGCAGCTTCTTTGCTTGATTTGACACTTGATTTTCTTTTCTTTTTTGTTTGAATTTCATTTTCTCAGGCAGCAACACATCCTTTTACACCCATAGCGCTGAGTTGTCTGCTCACAGTGGAAGGATGGACAGAAACACGTGTTGATTTTTCAGATCTGAAGAAAGAGTGGAGCTTGATTTTCACCTCTTTCTCACAGACGGAAGCTTTAAGAATTGTTTGTGTAATGGAAACAGTTTTGGTGGTGTTCCAGGCCTTGAATGGTTGTTATGACTTTAATTTTCTCTATAACTTGTAGTATTATTTGAAATCTAGTTTTCATTTGTTTTTTTTTTTCCTTCCTTATGCAGGTGGATTATGTTATATGTTTCTATCTAATGCTCCGTAGAAATATCTTAGTGAAGAATCAATAACTGGCTGTTTTGAAAGAAAACTAAATAAATGAAGTGTGATCTCTGACTTTTGCACAGTACTGTATGTCTTGTATTATGTGTATGCTAGTGCATAATGTACTGCATATTGATGCATATTTGCTCTTCAAACATGAATTTCTTTTTACAAGTTTGGGGTCAACTTAAGGTCAGAACAGGAGCTAGATGTCCAGTCATTCTTTCATCATTTGAAAGATTTGATAAATCAATAGAGAGTAGAAATATTGCACCCCGATCATCAATCTACAATTTGAATTATATTCCTAAGCCCCAGAAAGGACATAAAATTACCTATAGTATGTTTTAGTAGATGCACCATTACTTTATTATTATTATTATTATTATTGTATTTATGTAGTTATTTCAGTGCCTCTGTTGCAGATGCACTGATGCCTTGGTGGAGCTTTTGAATGAGCTCGGATTTATTCCTCTCAAGTGTTAAGCATGAGTTCCTGACAAGTGATTAACCACCTCATTAAAAAATCAATATATCAGTTTCTGACTTGTGCAAGAGCAAGAAGAGGCCAACAAAAAGGCAAAATTCCTCTTGAGAATAAACTTTTCGAAGCATGTCTCCTCATTTTAGTTTCCAACTTGAAAGCCACAACAAATGTAAAATTAGGCCTTCTTTGGCACCCTAGACATAAGCTGACTGTCTATTGTTCTTCCAGGCTGACCTGGGCTTGGTGATTCTATCTATGGTGTGCTGAAGTCATCATTCATCAGATTAAATTGGAAGAATCCCATGAGCACTGTAACCCAGATCTCGCCCACCAGCGCCACGTTAGCCCAGTGATATTTCCTTTAATGTATTCAGGGCTGAGGGGGATGATGATGGTGATGGGGGTGGTGATGAAGGCTTTCCGCATGATAAATCTGGAGCTTCACGTGTACTGTTTTTGGGAGCATAGAGGAATTTTCTTCCGTCTTTAAAGTAGTTTTAGGCCAGCAGGTAATTGACCAAAGGTAGATCAGAGGGGAGAAATAAAGCAGATTGAAATACAGTACCTCTATTAAAAGTGTACCATTACAGTTGATGTACCAAAACTTGAGAGAAAGTATATAATAAGCTGGGACAGGGCTTTTAGGATGGCCTAAAACTCCACGAACCATTCTTTCATTGTTTCATTTGGGGAACGTTTTATTTTGATGGCCCACTGTAGATGCTTTATAGACAGTCACCTTGACTTTAAAGAGAAATTCTATCAATTATTCAAAGTTTGTGCATAATTAAATCATTAAGATGTCCCAAAAATCATTCAGAATGATTAGTCATGAAACGCTCCATTCTGGAATAATTTACTAAGTCGGAATTGTTCACAGCTGTGGTGAAAGGACCCATTCACCTGAAGAGTTTAATCTGAAAGCTGAAATCACAGGAAGCTATTACATTGCATTGTTATGAATATACTGTCAGATGCCTGAGATATTGTTTTATGGCATTTTTTAGGTAAATCTAAAGCCCTTCATGACAGAGAGGAACATACAGGGCACTGCAAGGCAAAATATTCAATACTCACATCCCCCCCGCCACCCCCCACCAATTTTTTTCTCCAGTTGTACATTTGTTTTACTATTATCAGCATTATAGATATAAACTCAGATGTGTAGGTAACCTGGTCATTCAGAATAGCAAATAAAAGCGTTATCTGTGTGTTGTAGATATGGCGACCCCTGGGTCCTATCACTACCACTGCACTGTAAAGAAATCTGACTCCGGATACCTACTTCCGGCACCGGCAAGAGCAGCAGCCTGTTACAGCAGCTCCTGCTTACTTTCGTGTAACTCCTCTAGACCCAGTGCAGATGGTGGGAAAAAGGAGGATGCTAAACAAGCTAGCATCCATGCTGGAGAACGACTCCCACTCCATGCATGAGACTCTGGCAGCACTGGGCAGTTCCTTCAGTGACCGGCTCCTTCACCCCAAGTGTGTCACCCCTTCCTGCTGCTGTGAGACTGTTCAACCAGCACTGCTCCCAGTAGACCACACACACACACACACACACACACACACACACAATATACACTTATATTCAGAATGTAAATATTTTTGTGCAATACAGATCTTATGCAACTCTTTTTAAAATTCTTATTCTTATTTTGTTGTAAATAGTCTAGAGATTTAACTTTAATCTTTATTATTTATAATGTTTATACTGTTTTCCCATTTCTATTACTGAGTGCCTTACTTCTATTACTCTGCTGCTGTAATACTGAGAATTTCCCTGCTGTGGGACTAATAAAGGATTATCTTATCTTATCTTATCTTATCTTATCTTATCTTATCTTATCTTATCTTATCTTATCTTCTTATATTCACATAACGTGGTACATGACGTATAACGAAATAGTGTACTCAAGGTCCCAGTTAACTCCCAAGAAAAAAAATACTTTTATACTTTTATACTAAATTATTAAACTAAACATTTCCCTAAACCTGTACCCCAAACTTAACCTCAACCCAAGACATAATCATAACTCTACTGATAATCTATTGAGTTTTCACTACTGGGTTATATTACTTAACTTGTTAGGCAGCAAAAAGTAAACAGCAAAAAGATCCATATTAGTTGCATATAAACATGGCCGAAGCACCAAGGATGCAGTAAGTACACTGGCCTATTTTGTTTTAAAACATCTGGATAGACCCATGTATATGCCAGAACACTCTTCTTGGATTCTTCTGAATTTAATACCATTTGCCTTGATATTTTACAGTTAAAAATGTTTCAGTTAAGTATTGTCACTGGTGTAATACTAATAGAGCACATTAGGAAAATGTGAATAATGAGCTCCACAAGAACGTGTTGGCTCTCCACTGTTATTGGTGACAAAACTCAGGAACCAAACCATTTTATTTATAAATTTAGATAATTTGATGAAAATTTGATGATTCTACATTATTAGCTCTGCTGATGGACAGTGATGACAATGCAGTAATAGGCTAGTAGATTGGTGCAACCAAAATACTCTTAATAACAATACAAAGAAGACTCCTGATTTCTGATTAATTTCCACTTACATTAATAATTCACAATGAGGAAAGGCAAGTGCAAAGTATGTCATATATATACAAACATCAAGGTGTGCAAAGTTATCATACAATTTTGGCTTTGATTTAACCTGCAGTTATGGAGCGTCCAGATGAATTTCAGACAAATCTGACAATAGAAGTTGAATCATATAGTAGTAACAATTTGAACATTTGCAGATAAGCTTTATAGCCCCATCAGAATAAAGTTTACCTGCCATTTGACTGCTCTCCTTAAAGCATACTCAGTCCATCATTTTACCAACCAAATATGTCATGTTTAGGAGATTTAACTCAAGCTCAATGAGAATAAAGGCCAGAACAGCTCAGTTGTGTAGTGTAGTCATCCTAAGGCTGGGGGGCAGGGGTATCTCAGTGTCTGCTTAATTACGGCTCTTCCTGACGTCTTGTATCTCTACATGTTAATGTGGCATCGCCATGTCGGGGACATTAATCACACCTCCCCTAGTTTAGGGGGAGCAGAGGGGATCTGAAAAATATTCGTTCATCCTGTCAGTTCCTCTCACTCACATTCACACTAAAACAAACAGGAAAAGCCAGTCCATACTGAAAGTCGCTCATGTCACAGCATCTGTTATATAAAGCATGATTTTTGGGCCTGGCTGTACTGTAACTGTTTAGGGCTAATTAATGAATTAATTGGTTGTGTCAGTGAGAAGCAGCACAGACTATGTGTCTCGTTCTGTATTGAAGCAACATGGCGAGTCTGTCACAGGACAGCAAATGGGAGTGGTTACAATTAGTTCTGTTACTGATTCTGAAGAAGTATAATAGGCAGGTCAGGTATTGGCACCATAACAGGGATAACTTCAAAAACTTCTCCTTTGAGGAAGATCACAACATCCTACTGAAATGTTCAATATTTAGACAAACTTTACAATGTCAAATATTTTTATACTTTGTTATACCAAGAACATCAGACGCAGTGGGTAGTGTTGTCACCTCACAGCAAGAAGGGCCAGGGTTCGGTTCACCAGCTGGGCAACCAGGGTCCTTTCTGTGTGGAGTTTGCATGTTCTCCCTGTGTCTGTGTAGGTTACCTCCAGGTAAATTGCCCCTAGTTGTGAAAGCATATGTCTGTCTGTCTGCTCTGCGATGCACTGGCTACCTGTCCAGGATGTTTCCTGCGCTCCCCCCAATGACTGGTTGGATAGGATCCAGCACCACCTTGACCCAAAAGGATAAATAGTTTAGATAATGTGTGTAGCAACATCAGATCTACAGTACTAATTACATATTTATTGTATTTAATTTCCTATCAAAACAGTTCTTAAGTCGAAGCTAAAATTTCAGAACTTTCCAAAACTGGAATTCAAAAAATGATTAAAAGATACTGACTCCTAACACCCACACAAGACCTGGAAGACCACCATTGAGTAAAAGAAATGCTTAAAGCTCTCATCTTTGAGAAAGAGGAGAAAATCAAGCTCCACTCTTACTTCACATCTGAAAACATTCACAGGTGTTTCTGTCCATCCTTCCACTGTGAAGACAACGCAGCACTATGAATCTGAAAGGATGTGCAGCTGTCAAGGATGCTGTAGGTAGAACAATGGACTGACCACCCCAGAGTGCAGACCTCAACATCACTGAATGCAATCAACATCACTCACGTGGACTGTGAGAAGCAGAAAACGCTAAACCAAATTCTAAGACTGAATTTTGGAGGTGCAGAAAAATATCCCTGGAGATTTCTTTGAAAAATGTAAGCAAGTCTTCCAAAAAGAATGATAGTGATATAATTAAGGCATATGTAAGGCTATAAGGCTGTATAAGCTGGTAATGTGGATTACATTTTGAGAACAAAAAAAGATTTTTTATCTATATTTAGTATAATATTTCTTATATCTATATAAATTATGTTTTGAGTATATTGGGTATATTAGACTTATTCTTCTGGGTCATGGAGGTACTGGAGCCTATCCCAGCTTTCATTCAGCAGAAAGCAGGAAACGCCCAGGGCAGTGTAACACAGACATTCACGCCTAGGGGCAATTTAGCATCTGCAATTGGCCTGACAGCATGTCTTTTGACTATGGGAGGAATCTGAAGCACCCAGAGGAAACCCACACGGGAACATGCAAACACCACATTCCTGGGCTGGGGCATCGAACCCAGGCCCTTCTTGCTGTGAGGTGGCAGTATATATATACATATACACATATGCTAAATGTCTGGTGTTTATCTGTTCTTTTTAAATTCTATGACTTATTACATAATTAATTATGAGATACAGAATGAATTTACATTGTATGTTTAATTCTGTATTAACAATTTTCTTTGTGATGTCAAGCACTAACAAAAACAAGGCTACATGTTTAAGACATTTTTTTCCACTAAATTAGATTCTACACTTGAAACTGAAACTGAAAGCATGGTAAAATATCTCTTCTTCTGCTAACTGACTGAAGGTTTACAGTCTGTGCTTGTTTCAGTAAGCTGGGAATGACAAATACATGTTATGTTAAATTGTTAGAACTGGTAATACTAAAGGTTTATACACATTTAAGGGTAAAGGTATGAAGGCCAGAGAAAAGAATGTGACACATGTCTTTGTTTAAGATTAGTGACACAGTATGGAATAGAATCCATTCATTTATAAGCAAAATGAATTAGCTTTTTCAAAGAGCGCTGTGCTGGAGAGGCAGTGCAATAGGAGCAGCGTGTGCATTCTGATCACAGTAGCCTCCAAAAGCTTTGTCTTCTTCTGCTTCATTTGTGCATTAGACTAAACTGTAAACATTCAAATAAAATCACAGCAGGTCCGATACGGCCCGGTGGCTCATTGGACAGAAACAGAGACTGCTGCCTCTCTCTCTCTCTTCCTCTCTCTCCCCCCATCTTTTGGCTTCACCTCCTCGCCTCCCTGCTGTCTAGCAATTTAATTGTGCAGAATCCTCCTCTAAATGAATTTACAATTTAGACAGAACTACTCCATGCATTACACCCAATCAGACAAGCACTGTGGAGAAGATTTGCACAAAAAGATAATTAATGCTACATCTCAGATAAGGAAAGGGGGAAAAAAGATCTACATTTATCCCATCCCCTCAGCCTGCCACAAACTACCTGACAATTGTTCCTTAATGATTCCCAGTAAATTCCTTAAAATGGTAATTTGTCATCCTGTCAGTTCATTTGTGACCTAAAATTCCTCACTAGAGGCATCATCAAATGAATTAATCACTACCCAGGATCCATTTCTCCCTCGTGCGCGCTATTATGCCCAAGCTCTCTGGTGTGTCTCTTCATTTACATATATTTAATGGCTGAAACGAGACGAGGCTGCTTGTGTCTGGCCGTGTGCACGTTGCGTGCCAGGTGAGAGCCCCCCCCTTCTCCGTCTCAGAAACGGAACGACGAGGAACAGAGTTTTCACACTCGCGGTTGTGTAGGAGCTCGTGAGAATTCTTGTGTAAATGCATTGTGGGTGATGAAAATCGTGGTGACTAATGAGGACCTTGCTGACATTATCAAGCGCTTTCTTACAGCTCTGCACAGAAATCTCTTCAGATCTCTTTTACATCTTTAGCAAGCATTCTGAACAATTTCTCTTCAAGTCAAGAGCACCAGTATTAGGCACTTTTGTCAAGTCTCTAACAATAATAAAAAAGGTCGCTTAAGTTGGTGCTTATTGTACTATTAGAGCTTCTCAAGTTTTCTGAGGCAGTTTCTTACACAGAGTGATTTTTTTCCATGATCTCAAAATAGTGTTTGATACATATACGTTAGAAATGCTGTAAAAATCACAGAAGTGTTATTGAGGGCAGTAACATGTTGCACTGACACATTTACAATGCCTATCTGGATTTTTAACACTTCAATCAGGCTGATTGATTAACCCCTTAAAATCTTAGACTTCTTACATACTAAGTCTTAGTATTCAGTAACTACAGGGACTTCAACACAAACAGCCTAAGCCATTCTTAGGATACAGAAGTGTGCAATCAAACATTGAGCCCACCAACCCCATTTAAGGGGTTAAGGGAATTTGTAGCTGACTTGAGCTGACTGTGGAACATGTGAATCTTGCAACAGCTTCAAGAACATACAAATACTACAGGCAGAAATGAACAGCTGTTAGACTGAACTACTACTCCTACTACTACTATTCAGTGGAGAATTATGACTATTAGATCTAGGCCTTTAGCTCGGGCTATAAACATCAAAACTTGGTCAAAAAATAAAGAAAAAACCTCTTTACAATACTCCTAATTTCTGCTCCTACAGGATTGTAGTAGTATGTTAGCTCAAAGCTAATGTCAATTCACATGAACATTTTTGGCTGTTCTAAATTAAATCAGCCAAACCGTCCATCTGTCCCTCTGTCAGTCCATCCATCCATCTAACTGCATGGTGTGTGAGTCTCTCAGTGCTACAGATTGCTTTGAGGGAACAGTTTATAAAATAAAATTCTAGTAAGCAGCCTAATGGAAAAGTGATTTGTGTCTTTTTAATGTTTACAGCAATGTGTAAAGATCTAGTTGGTGCAATTGTACAAGCAGAAACGTTTCTGAGCAAAACTCAGAAAACCCATGTTCAGTAGCTTATCACTGCACAATAAAATATTGTGATATTGGCTTGTGTGATTACTGCAGCACTACTATCTACTTTAACAACATACTTCATTTTCAAAGGAGTTGTACTACTTACACTAGAGCATCTTCTGGACTGTCAGTTCCTTCTGTATTAAGCTGGTTCAGCATGTTGAAAAGTGAAGGGTGTCTAATTCATTATGATTTTGCAGTGATGTTTATTTCACACCACTGTCTCAGAATGAATGTAAGGCTTGTATCTGTTGTTTGTTTAGAGGAGATGGTTCCTCTGCTTGTGTCTCACACAGCTGTCCTCCCACAACCTCTCGGCTCGTTTCAGATGCAATTAGCATAATTAAAAATTAACACGCATTAATTGCGGAAACTCATGCAAACCGCTAATGTGTCAGTTAGCACTGCTGCCAAATGCTTCGTCACCTTCTGTCAACAGGAGGGAAACAGACAGACGCACTCGCATGCATATACACACACACACACACACACACACACACACACACACACACACACACACACACACACACCTACACACACACACACACACACACACACACACATAACCACATGCCTGTGCACATACAGAGATCTGACAGGAATCATAATCTGATTCCTTCTGAATCTATAGAGTATAACATAAAACACACTGGATCATAAGTTTGGGGTTTTAGGAAAAACAAAAATTCTAATGATCTTTTGAGTTGCTCTAGCTCCACAATCAGGAGCCACTGACACAGCTTATGAATAGCTTCTTAAAACAGTACACATACTATAATATATACAGCTTATAGGTTTCAGGTAATTTTCAGAAAGCTGCAAATAAGGAAGACGTGTTAAATGTGCCCAGACTGAAAAACAGAGCTGTAGATGGTTGTAGGATGATTGAGAAAGCTGCAAAAATCTAACATCCAGAATTACCGAAACTTTGAAACATGGTAATCAAATCTCAAGGAAGATAACTTACTGTACATGTACAATTACAGCATATTATTTATCATTTCACAACAACTTGCTGTTCACAAAAACATACTGATTGAAATCTTACATAAAACATAATGAAATACCTTCCAGTGTCTAGATTATAGTATTCCTGTCTATACTGTAAAATGTATTAAAAATAACAAATTTTAATATAGCAAGTGATTCCAAACTATTGAGTGACTCAAATAAGAAATATATAAAGCTTAAAGACACTACTATTCCTAAGGCCACATGTATAGCCACCTACAAACTGTCAATTCCTCCAACAAAAAACATATACTAACAAATCCATCAGTTATTTTATCCTATTTTATTTGTACAACTAAAAATTAAAAGTCAAACTATGTTTATTTACATTTTAGTGACTCCCTTATTGTAGCCCCTCAAAATCCCAGTTTTATTACATACTAAGGCTTAGTATTTAGTAACTACAGGGACTTCAGTGCAAACTGGTCAAAGTATTTTAGGTTACTGAAGTGTGTAATAAAACTTTGGGCTTGCTGGTGGGCCCTGGCCATTTAAAGGGTTACATACAGGGCATCACACAATACTAGAAACATAAAACATTTTTCCCAATACACAAAATTCAGCAAATAAACAGTAATTGCACATTTAAAAGTACACAAATGTGATCTCTGTAGAAGACGTGTCCTTTTTTTTTACTATATTTGTTTCTTGCAGTATGACCAGTGACCATATGCCCAGTGAATATATAACAGAACCTTTAGGTAATCAGATACCAACTTATCCCCAATTGTGCCATCATTAATACCCTGCAGTAATAAGTGAAGAGAAAGATCAGTTTTAAGCTCAGTGTTCACCCTCATGCTGCTGTGTCAGTATTGATGTTATGACCTGCTGTCACAATTATGTAGAGTTTAGATAGTCCGCTTCTGTGTCTCAAAAGTGTCTTTAATGGCAAGCATGAAAGAATGAAGAGAAGAGAGGAGATGTTAGAAGTGCAGATGAGCCCAACCTGGCCACTTCCGTCTAATAATGAGTGACATTTGCTGGAAGAGTAAAGGTTTGCTGAGGGTGGAGAGTGAAGTGGGTTAGGCCTTTTTTGGGCTGGTGAAGGAACAAGAATATTCTGCTGTGGGGCTAAGCAGATCAAAACAGAGACTGTTTAAGACTTCAGAACAGTTCTGACAAGAACATCAAACTCAACAGCACCACTGGGTCACCGTCAATTCAGCTTAAGTGACAGCAGAGAGAGGTTTCTGCGGGGCCAGACTTCAATGGAGCTGCTGCAGTGCAGACGGTCTTCAGAGTCTGGATTAAAGGGGAATTCTACCAATTTCCCAAATTGAGTTATTTAAGATAGTAGTAAAGTCCTACAGAGTGACTTGAAGTAAAATGTACCATTCGGGGCAATCGTGGGCTGGAGGTTAGGGAACTGGCACAGTAACCGGAAGGTTGCCCCAGCACCGACAGTCCGTGACTGAGGTGTCCTTGAGCAAGACACCTAACCCCCAATTGCTCCCCGGGCGCCATGGATAGGGCTGCCCACCTAGTGTGCTCACTGCCCTAGTGTGTGTGTGCTCAATCGTATGAATGTGGTGTTTCATGGATGGGTTAAATGCAGAAGTGAAATTTCCCCACTTGTGGCATTAAAAAGTGTCACTTAGAGAAACTTATCTACTCAGATTTCTTTACGGTGGTAGTGATTGGAACCAGGGGTTGTAATGTCTAACCCTTGTGTGGTGTTGGGGACTGTGGGACCTATTTTCAATGTTTACCTAAAGAAAAACTATGCAATTTATAATAATTTCATCCTCAGATTCCTTGGCCTTTGCTCATTTTCTCAACATATAAAATAATGCATTTTCAATGACTCCACACTGTTCACCCCTACACATTTAAATTACATGTGATGCTGGTGGAGAAGCCACGGGGAATAAAAGTGTGGAGATGCTGTGTCCTCCCCTCTACATGGCCTACAGTGTGTGTGTGTGTGTGTGTGTGTGTGTGTGTGTGTGTATGTGTGTGTGAGATGGTGGATAATATGGATAGGCTGCTGACTAGCTACAGCTGCTAAAGGAGAACCCTACGCTGGCCAGCTGTGATATTTTAAACATCTGGTATTTTTGCATAAATTGTTATTGCTGTATTGATAAAAAAAATTTAAATCTCAGCAACCACTGAGAAGCAAAAACATCAACACAACACAAGGGTTAAAATCAAATATAACCATTTTATTTAGTATCTAAAACAACCCATGAATGCACTTATATCTTCTGAGCTTCATAGGTAGAGCTCATCATGGTAAAATATAATGATGGTAGTTCCAAGTTTTCTTGGGTGACTATTTTGCCTTTGAACACTCTGCATGTTCCTGTCCACCATAAATGTAATTAAAACAAAAAAGTTTTAGCCCAAAACCTTATCATAGAACTACTGTAAAGGAATATCTCAGGCATTAGGCAGCATATTTGGAACAATTTCATGTGAAACTTTCTGTGATATAACTTTCATAACCGCCCCTGTAAACAATTCTGATCTGGTAAGTTCTCAAACTCATCTGAATGACTTTGTTTACACAAAAAAAAGTAGTTTACACTAAAAAAATGGAAAAATCTGTGGAATTCTTATTTAAGGCAACGTAGAATATAAAAACACTAAAAAGTTATTTTAGTGATAGGTGTTTGGAGTTATTTCAGAATATTCCACTTAATTGAAAGAAGAACCTGACTATAATAATATCCCTACAATGTAGTTATCCAGGGTCTCTATATAGACGTCCTAATTGATTAATGTTCACTCTCGCCCTGTCCTTTCTTTTATTTCATGTTTGTTCATTGTTTACCTGCTTTGTTAAGATTATCACAACATCATTTATGATTTGCCTTTTCTCTTTTAAAACCATAGATTCCCTCTCTGTTCCTCCAGACAATTTCATGCTTTTTTTGATCATAAATATTTATAAATCTTCTCTGTGTCGAGCGCCGTTCCCCACAGCAACGTAACAGAGCCTTAAATTGGAAAGAAAAGAGTACAGAGATTTTTTCACATTAATCTAGATTTAATATTCAGTTTGAAAATACAGTTTTTCATATTAATTAAAAGTAAAGCATGTGTGGTACGGTACATTATCTCTCTAACACCCCCCCTGCTGAGGTTATGAAGTGGAAAACTAATGACGTGGACTTCAGCGCTTATTTTCCACAACAGCTCTTCACATATCTGCTGGAGGATCGTGGATGTATGGGTACATAAGCAAAACTCTGGTTTTCAACTGCTTTATATCCATCTTACCATGTGGAGAGAGGGAGAGAGAAAAGAGAGGAAAAGAGAGAGAGAGAGAGAGAGAGAGAGAGAGAGAGAGAGAGACAGTTTCTTGCTCTCCCCCTTTAGCCAGATAAGCTAATGAGATTCCTTGTTGGGCTGTGCATTCTGGCAAAGGTGAGAAATTGGATTATTAGAGGAGAGGCATGTGGCAGCAAGAAAAATCTGTTTGTATATTTGTTTATTTAATTATTTTTTTATTTATTTTTTCAGCCCATCAGCTTGCAGAAACGAAAGAAAGGTGACCCTGAGTGCGGGGTGTTCATTAAAGCCCTCACGTACTAATGCATCATGGGAAAGCCGTCCCCTGCTTTCTGCTGAGCTAGCACAATCTATGCCACTTGTTAGGTTTGTCGCTGAAGGACGAATCACAATATTTGGGAAGGAAATATGCATTTGCATTTTGTCGCATTGTGTGTGGCAATGTAAATTTCCCAGAAACAACGGCAAGGCTTGCATGCAAAAGTTTATGACACTAATGATAAAAGATGTTGCTACAGAAGCAAGGTTGTAATTATAATAACATACTGGTTTTCTGTTTTTATAGTACCTTATGTTTTGTGGATCTATTCATCTTTTAATGCTCTTTTTTCACAAACATGCCTTTTTTCAGCAAACACAGAAATGTACACCTAGAGGCATTTAACTTAATTGACTGCTAGCAGAACTGCTGGTTTTCTTAAAGCCATGGTGAAATCCTCACAATAAGGGTTTCTAACTTTTGACCAACATCAGAGATGAAAAGAGCTGAAAAACTCAATAGATAGTCTAATACTGATGTTTCTTTGGAAAATATGGTCTCAAGTACAAATAAAAGCACTCAAAAATTTTTTTCACATAATCGATCAAGTATAAAAGTGAAAGTACTTTGCATAGTATATTGCCAAACAGTGACAATGATTAATCATAGCCTTAAACCTGAATGGAAGCTTTCAGTACTTTACAGTACATTACAGCATTGTGCATGTGGTGCTTGTAAACCAAATCAATCAAAAAATTTGGCAGGTGAAGTGAAATTTTACCCATTTTCTTAACCAAGAGGAGAGGTGCACAGTGTGGATTAAACAGCGTAGAAGTGTAATATGAATTATACATTTAGAATCATATGGGATAATTATGTTTACTCCAAGGTACATGGCTAAGTAAGCAAACAGTTCTCATTGCTAATCCAAGTTCTTATTGTAAAGTGTAATTTAGTACCACAGATTATATTTGCAATGCTTTAGAGTAAAACAGAGAATAACCTAAACATAGGATGGATAACAAGACCCAATGGAGCATACAGACAAAGTATTATCCTTAAAGTGCATATTATCATGTACTTACTTTACAGATGATCAATGCTGATCTGTTACATCCATCTATGTGGATTGCTCTTTGATAAGCCTTCTCCAGCTTTCACTGTGATCTATTGGCTGTTGGGTGATGTTAGTCATGTGACAAATACATACCAGAGTTCTTTGTCTACGCCATTCTGAAATGTTGGACGCATCGCTCCAAAAAGATTTTCACTGGATAAACTGTGTAAAACTCCGTAGATGGGCTTGAAAACTTGAAGCTGATGTTGTTACTTGCTGGATAAAATTTTTCATTGTCCCTGTCTAAGTCCTACATTTTGTAACTCCATGTCAAAGTTGACATACACCTTTCCAGCTTGAAGTACTCCAGCCTTTTTTCAAATCTAAAGTACAAAATATATGTCTAGTTGATGTCTAGTTCCAAGTTTTTATCCTTTTCTACTCTTTAATACTGCCATCCTAAGTCCTCAGTCTAAGCTGTTACACCACCTTTATAGTATGACATTTTTGCATTACAGTTGAGCAAATCCTTTTTTGTGAAGACAGATGACAGTCATGCGTGGACATTTGTGGGAGTGGCCATGGAGTGAAGCATGCAAAGAAATTGATAACAAATAGAGATGTTGCCCACTTTGAGCAAATGAGACCGTTGATCACCGTTGAGAAGATGAAGCTGTAGAAGTAAGAAATTAGCATTGGTTGACATATAAAGAACAATATTAAGCCTTTTTCCACTTGCCTGTCATCAGATGACAGAAATAGCCTTTGCCTCTGCACACACTTTTACTCTAGACAGGTAAACTTGCTTACATTTTAGTAACAGCCCCTCAAACAACCAATGGTTGAGGAAGTAAGCCAGTGATGGTACATGACGTTGACATTACCATGCCACAAACACAAAGATAAATGTAACCAATTCCATGAAGAGTTTAGGAGTGAGTTTGACATTGGGGAGGTGCTAATTTGCTACTACGAATCTGCCACTGAAATCATTGATATGCCACTGATAGCTACTTGAAAACAATTCTGAAGGGACTCAAGAGACTAATGAGAAGCTAAGCATATTGTGCTTCTCAATTTCTGTTGATTGATCTGAGAAACTGGCATTAAACAGTATGGAGACACTCTGAGAAACGCTTAGTTTCTCAGAATCTAAGGTTCTCTGACATAGCTTAAGTCAGCTTCTTATTCACAAGCTTCTTGTTTGAATTTTCCCGTTCCACCTTAAATGGCAGTTACTAACATCAGAATGTAGCTGCTGCACCTGGAACTTTACATACTACATTACCGAAAGCACTACTAATGGTGATACTATTTTTAACTCTCATTAATGAATTCAACATCAAAGCTGGTGAGAACTATTAATACCAAACATAGAAGTGTTAACAAAGGCTAAAAGAAGGCCCAGTGCTACCCAACACACAACATAGCATGAATGGGAAGGTTCTCTGATTTGCTGGCAAAACGCACTACCCTCAGTGTCGCACTTTCAAAATCAATTTCTTTTCTTTCTACAGGTTATTTCACATTTTAAACATTACGGCATCTGTCATGACAATTACCAGTAATTATACAATGGTAAAATATGTCATAACAGCATATGACATCTGCCATGACATGTTTGTTGCATGATATGTCAGTGTTATATTGCTGTATGTAAGTAAAGTGTCACTCACTTCACTTCACTGTATGTAAATGCAGAGCTGGTCACAGGCTGAGGTCAGAATAGGACAAAAACAACACTGAGTGAGGTGAGCTTTCGCCCTGCCCATTCCATGCTTTTTCACTTTGTGATCAGTTCCACTCTTTACTCATGAGGTGTTCTCTACATGACCCTTAATTGTGCCACTTTAATCCTGTTTTAAACCCTGTAGCGGTCAGGTGTGGTTGGGAAATCAGGGTTCATTATTATTAGTATTATTTTGTGCGCATAGTCAGCACCCGGCTGGAGTTTGTGCTGGACAGCCTGTTGTGCACGGCCAGAGTTTCTGTGTTCACACTTCAAAAGAGAACTCACACACACACAATTCCTTTCTCCTGTGAACACAATACCGATATACACTCTTATGGACTTGTCAGGCCATCCCATATGTATTACGTACACGTAAGAAGTTAGATGTAATAATAACAACAAAAAACCTCAACAATAACGGAAGAAAAAAATAGCTGACAGCAGTGATATGTATCTATGTGTAATAAGAATTTTCTCAATTCTAAACCTCTGTAATCTAAAATGGACAAAAACAAGCTCACAGAGACAGTTCTCCTGTCTACATTCAAACACTCACAGACCTGTTAAAGCGATTAGAATGATGTGTCTGAAAGAAAACAATAAAAAAATAAATAAATGAGGCGTAATGGTGCGTGTGATTTTGAGGAAGATGTCCAGGCGTGCTTTAAATGTCCCCTCAGATTGAGATTAAGCCTCGATTAAGACTCGCCTCTCTCAAATGCAGATTAAATATTAATCTTTCAAAGCAGTGGCGTTTCTCTTGCGCAGTGGGGACGCAGCACCGCAGGCCCAGTTCATTTTAGTCCCAGTGGGCAGCGCCACTTTCCAGCACTATCCTCACATTTAATCACGGTCAGGCCTAATTAATTTAAACACTCCGTTTTTTAAAGGCCTTCCAAGTGCACTAATCCGTTTAAGGGTGGTCATTTTGTAATGTCTGCTGATAAAGAACAGTTCACTTCATCTACTAACAAGTCTGCGTGGACTGTGGACAGACCAGTGGACATGTGTGTGGATTGTTTGATTAAATGATGATCAAATGACAGTGTGAAGGAGCAGATTAATAAGCAGTGGCGTCACACAGTTTTGCCGGATGGCAGGGCGGTGCCATCAGTCTCGTGCCAGGCTCTGCTGCCGTACCCTGTCTACACTGTATCACTGATATTAAGTTCACTTTTCCATAGCACCCCTGCCTTTTTGATTTGACTTCATCCTGGCTGATGAAATGAATATTCCTCTTATCATAACCACAGTTGTTTTATAAACATTCTCAAAGCTCATTTTATTGATGCACATAAACGCTACTGGAGTGATAATAGCTCCCCCTCGTGGAGGAACTTTAGTCTGCTAAACATGAGTTTAGATGAGTGTGAATTACAAGTGAAGTCCATGAAGCCTTGCATATAAAACCATTTCCTTTTAAAGAAAGCTGAAATGTCACAATACATAGAATTATCAGTGTACGTACAGCTGTGGTAAACTAGATTGGGAAAACCACATAAGCATAATATATATTCAGTGGAATTCCCCTTTTGGAGAATAAGTGATCAGTGAAGTTTTACTGTTGTCCGATACAATGGCAACCTGATTGGTCAAGGGCCTTTTCTCCAGAACAGTGAGCCGGCGTTTTCTGTGCTGCTGACTGGCGAAGGGCAGTGCAATGTATCTGATGGAGGGGTTGAAATCCACACGGCACTGTCAGAGATGCCAAGTAGCGCAGACAGTGACCACATGCACAGCCTCTAGACGTAATAAATACGACTTACAAACTGACATTCATTTTTTAAACTCAAATCAACTGTTTAGTAGAAAAATTAACATAAGTTTAAATACAGTTATATGTTTTTTCTTATGGTAACTCCTATTCACAGTGCCTCAGTACTAGGGGTGGGAATCTCTAGGCACCTCACGTTTCGATTACGGTTCTGAGGCTGCGATGCGATTATAAAACGATTATCTATGCATTTTGATGCATCTTTTTTTTTCTATACAGGATTTCTATTTTCCTACTGTCTCAGGACTTGATACTTTTAAAGCAAGATATTTGTAATGCTCTATAATGAATTTACTTCCAATATCTTTTATTTATAAATGGAAGTGATGTAGCAAGTGAACTAGAAGGCTTTCATTCACTACTATTGCTTGGAGCACATGAGCTGCTGCCACTCATCTGTGATAAAATGCACAGTTACGGTGAAATAAGATCCAATGGAGGTGGATGTCCACACAGCACATTACAGCCATCCTGCCGTCTTTTTTAAAAGTGATTTTATAACTTAGGTTTTGGTCTCGTTGTAGAGAATGGGGGGATTAAACTATTCAAACGTCTGATTAATATCAGCACCTCAGAGAACAATTCTGACTTGCTAAGTTTCTGTAGAGTGGAACTTTTCACTTGAAACATCTCTGAATGCCTTTATTTATATTTTAAACATTTAATTGTGCAAAAATGTTAAAATATTCAGTGGAATTCCCCTTTTGGAGAATAAGTGATCAGTGACGTTTTATTGTTGTCTGACAAAACGGCAACTTGATTGGTCAAGGGCCTTTTCTCCAGAACAGAGAGCCAGTGTTTTCTGCGCTGCTGACTAGTCACCTAGCAACGATGTGTTATTCGCCCTCATAAGCACCGGAGTTTCATGACAAGTTAAATCTGCAACGAGACACTGTCGAACACAAAGATGAAGTCGCTTCTCTTTCAAATTTTCCCGTTCCACCTCAAATGGTGCCGCATTTACATTGGGTGCCTCAGTCAGAATTTAAGGTGGAATGGAAAAATTCGAACAAGAAGCTGGAGCAACTTCAAGAAGCGTCTTCAGCCTCATACAACCACTGAACATTGAGAGACATTTTATTACAAACTGCTCTACTTCAGAGGAAAGGTTTTCTGGGGCAGATGGGAGGAAAGCGGCTATAGCTGAGCTAAAGCTTAAAGCAGAGCAAAGCAAGTCTGCATTTTCGCTCATATTTTTAACCTAACTTATACTCGGACATTAGCACACACTGAGACATACTGGACATAAATGTTGTGGCTGCTGAGGTGGTCTGATTTTTGTTGAAAGGACAAAACGTCTGTTTTAAACATTTGGGTTGTGACTCCTGATCTAATCTGGCTTTTAATGCTAGTCGGATTTCTCGCTCATCCACTAGTGTTTTTGTTGTGTGCACATCACAGACTGTCCGGGCGCTGTCCTTACCCACTTCCAGGTTCCGCTTTTTGCATTCCTTCAACATTATGTTATAAATTAAATATTTATGTAATCGATTTTTGACATTTGTGAATCGATTCAGAATCATTCACGTCTGCATCGTGATGCATCTAAGAATCTATTTTTTCCTGCACCCCTACTCAGCACCCATAATGGACAAAACACCCCAGTGGAAAGTCATACTCTATGGATTGCCTGTGTGCTGAGGGTGAAATGAATGGGAGGATTCACTGTGATGAGCAAATGAGTCATTACTTTGACAGAGACATAAATCCTACACCCATAACTTAAATCTGACACACATTAGTCATAAAAAGGACAAATATTAATCTGTCTGAATAAGTCTGCAGGAGACCTGATCTTACATATGATTCACCTGAAGTGAGGAGAAAAAATCTGTTCAAAATCGAAACTCAAAATCGAAACAAAATTAAGTTTGTTAGAGATGCTGTAAACCGATGCTAATTCTCCATCCAGCGGTGTTGAAGGAAAAAAGAGATTTTAAACCTCCTAGACACCCCTCAAACACACAGCACACATGCAGTACCCCCTCCAAACGGCCCTGTTCCTCTTCTCCTGATATCGGACTAATTAATGATAGATGCGGCCTGTTGTTGCATACGGCCATAATGAATGTGTATTACTCCACTGTCACACTGTGTGTTTTGACAAATAGGTGGACGAATGCATAAAAAAGCACACACACACACACACACACACACACACACACACACACACACACACACACACACACACACACACGCACACACGCACGCATGCACACACACACACACACACACACACACATACACACACACACACACACACCGCCCGGTTTAATTTAGGGAAATGAATTCAGCACTAATAGGCAGGGACACCAGACTACGGGTGTGATTTGATGGCCAGGATTGATGGCTAATGCCCCTTGTAGCTTTACTGCAAATAATGTCCACACACACACTCACGTGTGCATGCACACAATCCAGTTCTTCCAGCAAACATGAAACTCTTCATAGCACTGTTAGGTTCATTCGATTACTCGATTTTTAAAAATCATTAACTTGAAATTTTCCTTCAAGGTGAATCATCTGTGGATGATTCATTTACAGCAGTCTGAGATTACATTCTTCATTTAAACCTGGAAACAACATAAAGTTTCAGAATTTTTCAAACATTTTAAAGTAACCTCTTGCTAGGTTATTATTAACTTTTATTAACTAAAATTATTAATTATGTAAGCTATGATGATGTTAGTGCTTCTGTACATAAAGGTTAGATTTCTTTTTTTTGTCTTTAGGCTTAGGTGTCCACACAGGCTAAAAGTGCACTTTTAAATGTAAGGTTTCTAAATGGTTCATTGACATACTGTTAAAAATAGTCTAGACCTTGTCCATCATGTAGAGTTTTTTTTTTTTAATCTAGAAAGATTATTCATTATCATGCATCAGTAAGAGCACAATAACATTTTTTTGTAAAATGCACCAAAAACAAATCTGTGATATGGAAACTCTTGATCATTTATTTAATGGAAAAAGTACAAAAAAATCTTTTAATGTTGTGGCTCACCAAGAAAGTGAAAAGCATCAGTGGCCACGGCTTGGTTCACATGCCTATATGTGAAGGTATCACAGAGGTGTTTATTGGGATTTTAGACAGACATCAAGCTGCTGCCATCAAGACACTGTCTTTATCCAGAAAGTCCATGTTTGTTTCAGCGAAAGAATGCCAGGCCTCATTCAGCACATGTTACAACAGTGTGGCTTCTTAGACACAGAGTGCATTTGCTTGACTGCCCTGCCTGCAGTCCAGATCTGTCTCCTATTCTAAAATGTACAGCATCATTTTTTGTACTTTTTTAGTTAAATAAAGGTTCAACAAATCTTTAATTTCCTCCTCATCTACTGGGAGTTTCTCGGCAAGTGAGGTGTTAGTTGCCTCAAAAGGAGCATTAAGTTAATGTGCAAGTGAGGAGGACAAGCCCCTTTCACAGATTACACCTTTGTAGTCAGTGATGGTGCGCAGGCCACTACACATACATCTGAGATCAGAGCCAAGACAGTTGGACTCCAGTCTGTCCCTGTAGCTTCTTTTGGCCTTCTTTTGGCCTCTGAAGGTCATATCTGTAGGCAGCATAGACATAGAGTTGCAGGTGGTAGCCTGAGCTCTTAATTTGGTATAGAGAATAGGATATAGAATATTTTCTAGCATTGGTTATTACAACCCCAATTCCAATGAAGTTGGGACATTGTGTAAAACACAAATAAAAACAGAATACAATGATTTACAAATCCTTTTCAACCTATTTTCAATTGAATACACTACAAAGACAAGAGATTTAACATTCAAACAGATAAACCTTAATGTTTTTTGCAAATATTCACTCATTTTGAGTTTGATGCCTGCAACACATTCCAAAGAAGTTGGGACAGGGGCAACAAAAGACTGGGAAAGTTGAGGAATGCTCAAAAAACACCTGTTTGGAACATTCCACAGGTGAACAGGTTAATTGGAAACAGGTGAGTGTCATGATTGGGTATAAAGGGAGCTTCCCTGAAAGGCTCAGTCATTCACAAGCAAGGATCACCACTTTGTGAACAATCGCGTGAGCAAATAGTCTAAAAGTTTAAGAACAACATTTCTCAACGTGCAATTGCAAGGAATTTAGGGACTTCATTATCTACAGTCCATAATATCATCAAAAGATTCAGAGAACCTGGAGAAATCTCTGCAAGTAATCAGCAAGGCAGAAAACCATCATTGAATGCCCGTGACCTTCGACACCCTCAGGTGGCTTTGCATTAAAAACCAACATCATTCTGTAACGGATATTACCACATGGGCTCAGGAACACTTCAGAAAACCACTGTCAGTGAACACAGTTCGTTGCTCCATCTACAAGTGCAAGTTAAAACTCTACCATGCAAAGTGAAAGCCATATATCAACAACACCCAGAAACACCGCCGGCTTCTCTGGACCCAAGCTCATCTGAGTTGGACTGATGCAAAGTGGAGAAGTGTCCTGTGGTCTGACGAGTTCACATTTCAAACTGTTTTTGGAAATCATGGATGTCGTGTCCTCTGGACCAAAGAGGAAAAGGACTGTCCAGATTTTTATCAGTGCAAAGTTTAAAAGCCAGCATCTCTGATGGTCTGGGGGTGTGTTAGTGCCCATGGCATGAGTAACTTGCACATCTGTGAAGGCATCATTAATGCTGAAAGGTACATACAGGTTTTGGAACAACATATGCTGCCATCCAAGCAACGTCTTTTTCAGGGACGTCTCTGCTTATTTCAGCAAGACAACGGCAAGCCACATTCTGCACATGTTAGAACAGTGTGCCTTCGTAGGAAAAGAGTGCAGGTACTAGACTGGCCTGCCTGCAGTCCAGACCTGTCTCCCATTGTGGTGCATTATGAAGCGCAAAATACGACAACGGAGACCCCGGACTGTTTAGCAACTGAAGTTGTACATCAAGCAAGAATGGGAAAGAATTCCACCTACAAAGCTTTAACAATTAGTGTCCTCAGTTCCCAAACGCTTATTGAGTGTTGTTGAAAGGAAAGGTGATATAACACAGTGGTAAACATGCACCTGTCCCAACTTCTTTGGAACGTGTTGCAGGCATCAAATTCAAAATGAGTGAATATTTGCAAAAAACAATAAAGTTTATCCATTTGAACATTAAATATCTTGTCTTTGTAGTGTATTTAATTGAATATAAGTTGAAAAGGATTTGCAAATCATCGTATTCTGTTTTTATTTATGTTTCACACAATGTCCCAACTTCATTGGAATTGAGGTTGTATTTAGATTGTAAGAAAACGTATAGTTCCATGCTCCTTTTACAAGTATATGAAGCTGGTTGCATGCTTTAATGAAAACAATGGCCCCACTTCATAATGAGGACATTTAATAACTGTGTAGTTACACATTAATATGTGTAACAACAATGTACAGCATCAGTTACTGCTGATATGTATTACAGTATTACAGTAGCACAGCTTACTTCAGTTTCAGCTTTTATTCATTTAACTACACACGTGTATCCTGATAGTTGTAACTCTAATTATAGCCTAATTACACATATGCTATACAGATTAATGTTATAATAATAACATATTACTCTATTATATATAACATATATGCTATAGAGTGTAAATACATTTATATGAACTGCTGTTTACACATTCTGTTTCACTGTAATCCATCTGTAAGAGTAAATATGTCACTAGTAGTTACATAATTGGTGCATGTATGGTTCATGTGTAACTACATAGTTATTATAGGTGCTCAAGCTGATGTACCGAAACAGTAAATTCAAATGCATGGGGACTTTTCTTTTTTTCTTTCCTAGAAATGTAAATATGCAAGTATTCAATTTCAGCAAAGGTCAGTTCTTATACAAATAATACTTTGGTAAAGTAACAAAGTACAATTATTCCAGCATTTTATTAGAATAAATAATTGTAAAGGTTTACATGTGTCTTTGTGTGTGTGTGAGTGTATCTGTGTGTCTGGCATGTGCAGTGGTGTCCAGGTCAGACCCCACTGTGTCCACTGAAAGCAGCCGCAGGATAGAGCTCAGTCTCCCTGCCTGCAGCCTGCATGACATTTCCACAGCATGAGCAGAATTTGGCACCAGTCAACACTTACATACACACACACACACACACACAGACACACACACATGCAAAGAGGTGCACATGCGCACTGACATACTTTGAAGCTCACATATGCTCACATATACACACTCACCCAGGTGTACACATACACTCTGATGTATAGATATTAATGCACACACACTAACACATATGCATACACAGATGCACAAAGGCATGCTCCATTGAAAACCCCACTCATAAGTACTCAGCCATACTCACATGCACACCAGGGTGGTCTAATGTGGAGAGGCAGCTGCTGCCAGAGACTGTCACCTTCACCACACCTCTAACTCTGTACCTACAACTTCCTACTGGGCAGCTATCTCCCTATTTCTCTTTCTATCACTCCCTGTTTTTGTCTTTCTCTCTCTTTTTCTCTCAGTAATGCTTTGGTGCTCCTTTTTGTTTGTTGTTATCTAATCTTACAAAGAACAGGGAACCGACAAGAAAATGTTAAAACTATTTAAAAATGGCCCAAATGTAGGTTTACAATGAGTATGTTGTACTTAACTCCAATTTTCATTGTTCTAAACTTTTCTCGTAGTTTTTCTTCTGTACTTTACGCATTTTTAACTTGTAACAGGAATAGAACATTTCTCATAAACATGCATACATACGCCTATATTTCGCATCACTGTTAGCTTAGCTAGTGTTAACAAACTACTTGAATCTCAGAGGGGCACTAGCAGAAGTTAGCATTATTGTAGAGGTGGATTTCTTTTTACCTAGCTCTAATAGTCATGGTGGCTACTGCTTTGATGGTAGGCAGAACAATCTTGAAACAGAAAAATTAAAATATAAAAAATATAAATATGACTTGTCAGATGGTTCTTTGAGTGGTCATGGTCCTATATTAAAAATGAACAAAGAGAAGTGATTAGGGAAATAAAAATGTATTTTTTATTATATGTCAGCTGTTATTCTTTTCAAAAACTTGTTGTGCTCAAAATACAAATGGATATACAGCATTTTGTAATGAAGTCTTCCATTAAAAACATTGGTAATGCTAACTGTGTATATCACTCAGCCCCCAAGACCAGCTTTCATCACCTAACTTTTCTTGTAGTCAACTTCGTTACATTTTTAACCTGAGATCACCATCATGAAACCTCTCCCTGTGTTTTTATGAGTGTGCCCTGTGGAGTGCTTCCTAGTTTAAATCATGAGGATGGGTGAATGACTCCCTCTGCAGTCATTGCAACAATTCATCAAGGATGGAGAGATTCTGCATTTCACCTTCACTTGCATAACAGCAGGAGAAGAAAGGTTAGTGTCCATGGAGCCCTTTACTTGGAAATCTGTCTTCCTACAATGTGTAATTTGTGCCCTAATCCACCAACCTGGTCCAAATAATTAAGGATCAGGTATGTGTAGATTTGTGTAGGAAATGAGCTCTGCAGGATGGTAGAAAGGACTGGTTTTCTACAGTCTGAGAAAGTGTTTCTAGTTCAGCTGTTAGGGCACTGGATTCCACAACTGGAGCTACTGTTAGTTGAGCTGGTAGAATATTTTGTAAGGTCTTCAGCAAATGTTCATTAACCCTCAAAGGCAAAACAGTGGTTTTCAAGTTCAATTGTGCACCTCAAATAAGTTTTTCTTCCCAGGGGAAAAGACATTTGTATGTTTTCATAAAAGGTTGAAAAACAGAATAATAAAATTAAAAGGATGGAGACTAACCAGGATGTGTGGAGGCTTGTAATGCAAACTTAAAAAATATGATTGAATGAAATATGCAACAATAATATTCTCTAACTAAAGGTACTGAAGATGTACCCCTAGGGTGACAAGAGTAACAGTGTAGTACCTTATTTTCTGAAAATGTGTGACAGGGGCTATTGTCATGGACATGTGTCTAGCTAAAAATCTGCAAAATTCAATGACATGACAAACAATTCTCTAATATTCTTTAACCCCTTAAAACCTCAGGGCTTTTATGTGCCCACATCTCGTGCCTACATAATTTAAAATCATTTAGCAGATAATTAGTAGAAGCTTTCTGCATTCCACTAAAAACAACTTCATAATGATTTCTAGATAAAATGCACCTGGTTTTAAGGCATGTTTTATTAAATCTGCATATCAGAATGCCTAATACATGATGTTCAAATGTGGGTGTTCAGGTCATCAAAGACTTGAACATTCCAAGAGTGAAATTCCAAAGTTCTAATCTGCCAAATGGGCAAACAGATGTAAGAGGTCTACTGTTTGGTTAACGCTTTAAGACAGAAGCAAAAACAGTAGAATGTGATGTCATAAAGTTGAACATGTGTAGATTTTTACTTAGTTTGTCACAAACCACATTTCTCACGAATTCAAACTGCTTCATAGTTAATCTGATTAAAAGTCAAAATAAGTGCATATTGATCAGGGTCCAGAGACCAGGGTACTCTTTGTGTGGAGTTTACATGTTCTCCCCGTGTCTGCGTGGGTTTCCTCTCACAGTACAAAGACATGCAGTTAGGCCAATTGGACATGCTGCACTGCTCCTAGGTGTGAGTGTGTGTGTGATTGTGTATGTCTGTCTGTCTGCCCTGCGATGGACTGACGACCTGTCCCAGTCCCAGGTATATCCTGCCTTCCGCCTGTTGACCGTTGGGATAGGCTCCAGCACCCAGTGGTTTAGAAAATGTGTGTGTGATCAGAATTGCACTCAAGCTTAATGAGCTTGCACACAAAAATCACAGTACATCAACAATAAAGGAAACCATGTGCATCTTTATATAGTGACAGAAAACATGTGAGCACACAGAATTCTGTGCACTGATGTTTTTCACTCTGGCCAGTGTAGATGGGCACATGCTATAACTTCTCTGTTACTATTTTAAGGAAAAATCATCAGATTCTTAGAGCAGATTATTGGCAGGACACTTGGCTTGATAACATTAAAGAAAGGCTAGAAAACTGCATTTGGTTAATACCAAGAGATATAAGTGGGGTCAGTGATTTTTAAGTCAGAACACTGTTGTATTTGGCAAAATTCTCCTCACTTTCCAGAAATAAAATATAGAACCTATCATCAGATACTTGCACTTTTACAGTGACTCCTTCAGAAAGTAGCCTTGAACTAGAACGGATGCCACTATTATGTATTATGTATTTCTGACAGAAACCTAATGATTAAACTATGTTTTGTATTCATAGTCAGTCACAGAAAATCAATATGAGAATAAGACTACTTCTATAATTCTTGCAAGGTTTAAACATGTAATGACAATATTTCTGTTAGATAATAAATAGCAACAAACAGAAGAGAAATTATTTGGCTTTTTTTGGGACATAGAAGGTCATAAAGGTTTCCCTGCTATAGTGCATTTTCTAAAAATTAGAAAACGAACTCTAGGATCTGAGGAATTCAGTGGAACTACAGTGATATCTGCTAGCTTTTGATGTTGGATAGCTAATTAAGTGAGTTGATGTCTGATTGTGTCATCACTTATTTGTCATGATTGATTGAACCTAAGTAAGCACAAGTGCTTTCTAATTTAGTCTGTTGAACTTGTACTGGTGGTGTGGCTTTCAGACTACTGAACGGGACTGGCTGCATTCTGCTGTTACAAACCTGCTCACTTCACCTTCAATAAAATCGATGACCCTACCTTTAATCTAGTAAACATGCAAACTTCAAATGGTGACCCATACAGAGAATCAGCTTGAGTGATATCAGGACATGTAGCTAGTATGCTAACGGTGCAATGTCTCAACTCAACACGGGTCACCCACTGCTGCCCGGTCACCATCACACCATGAAAAATTATGTAAGCGTCTGGAGCATCAGACGCTCGGGTGTTTTTATTGAGAGACTATCTGCAATCTCCTGAGCCAGGACTGTTAACTGCGATTGATTTATCGGCCCTTCGAGCCGGACACTATAATGCCCTCCCCCAGGGGAGCGGCCGAGTTAGCCTGTGAAAGGGGCATCCCATCACTAAGTCGCGACGACTAAATCGTCTCGCTCATGGGGGCGTCCCCTCGGCTAAGTCCTGCTCTTCAGCAGGCACAGTGATGCTGTAATTGCACCCAGAGGAACTTGTAGCCTGTATTGTTAGCTCCTTTCTCTGCTTTGGCGGTGTGCTATCGGTGCTGTGAGAACAGGTGATGAGAACGGTGGGAGGGTGTGTGGGTGGAAGAGGTGCACTGGAGGTATATTTAAACCCCAGGAAAAAGGAAGAGCTATAATGGGAGTGATGTGAGTAGTATGGATTATGTAAATGTTTAGACGGATCAGTGAGAGATCCATCTTTTATTATATGGTGTTAAGATGTAGAATACATCCTTTGAGAGATATTTCTTTTCTCCTCTTTAATTAATGTGCCATGAATAGTGTAAGATATTGGCTGTCTGTACTCTGAACGCTCTTGTGGGACTAGAAGTCTGTGTGCTCTCACACTTTCTTAACTCAACTACTTCTTCCATACATAAATTTGAAAGATTACAAGAAAAACAATCACTTTGATTCTCACCCACATAGGTTATTTAGTCAAACTTGCCATTTTTTACTCTCTCTAGCATTTAGATCAATGTGAACGTCTGGGGTGCATCTCATACATCTGTGTTTTGTAGTCTGGACGCAGCTCTTGAGGGATGTGCTCAAGAAATATTTGCGTTCTCAGCTCAATGTTTTTGTTGTTTGAGTAAATAAAGCAATATGACTGGCAGGTGTGAATCGTTGATCAGAATGTGTGTGAGTTTACAAGCACTGGTGTTTGTTTATTCGGATGGTTGCCTGCAAAAATACAGTGGCGGTTCAGTAGAATAAGAATGGAAAAAAGAAATTAAACTACTAGAAGCTCAAATGCGATTCAGAAATGATTTTCATTTTGTACCGTGACGCATTTGTGAGTGAAATATGGTATCAGGAATGGTTTCTCTCAATGAGGTTTGCATGTTAAGAGGGGGAGGTGAAACATGATTAAACATGGCTATTTGGTAACATCTTTCTGCAGACCCTAGTGGAAATTCTACCAGCAAAACGAATATCGATTTGGATACTATAACTATAATACACTGATTCTTGTTTCTATGCTCATTGTCCGTTTTATCAGCTCCACTTGCTATATAGGTGCCCTTTGTATTTGTACAATTACAGACTGTAGTCCATCTGTTTCTCTGCATACTTTGTTAATCAACTTTTACCCTGTTCTTCAGTGGTCAGGACCCCCATGGACCCTCACAGAGCAGGTACTATTTGGGTACTGTATAATAATTGGAGCTGATAAAATAGACAATGAGTATAGAAACAAGGAGGTGGTCATAATGTTATACCTGATTGGTGTATATAGTTGGTTGGTTTGTACATTTTTCCACAGTTTTTTTCAAGATTGTCCTCCATTGTTTTTGTGTGTAATGACGTGTGCAGTTTTGCATTTCTGCTTCCTGTATTAGAGCAATAGGCTGAAAGGCAACAGTGGCCAGGGGCAGAGGTCATGGTCTTAAGAGCAGACAGAGGTGATTTGGAGTGTGTTCCGATCAATGCGTTAGGGGGAATCACAGCTTTTAATGCCTCCCACTCAGGCCTTAAGCACCTCAATACAGTGCTTTTACTGCTGAGGTCTCAGAACAACTAGCTCAATGAGCTCTCAGGTGAGGGGGCTTCCATTTTATATAATGGAGGACAATTTCACTCCAGACTAAATGTGTCTCAAATCTGGAAAGCTAAAGGTTGGAGGGGCTGTTGGATGTTATCTTGGAGCTCAGGAAGATGAACATTGCCAAGTTTCAGGAGATTTCAGCTCAGGCAAGCAGAGCAAGATGTATGTGTGTGGCTGGTATCTGGGTTTTGAAATGACAGTGTCAAATCAAAACTTTTGAATTATTAACACACAATGCATTTTAGAACATCTTGTTCCTGCTTTTATAAGTTAGGAGATACAAAGTTTTATTATGACAGCAACTTTCAACATTTTTTCTCAAATTATGTTTCTAAGTGAAAATAACACATTCTGCACAGCAAACAAGCTTATATATGCAGTTTTATTGAATCAACAAATGCCCCCCTCAGGTCTATAATAAACATTATGTTACAAACAAAAACAACACACCAACCATACTTAAAACCTATAAACTTAAGCAAACTATACCTACATGCACCAGAGATTTCAAGCTCAAATGCCAGCCTGGCTTCATAGGATATGACTTATAGCACTGCATCACCTGGATGACTCTCTTTAATAGCCAAATTTTCATGAAAACTTGAGTTTGATCCTTTGTGATGCCATTGCCATCCATGACTGGGAGTCAAGAAAGACATAACTGACCTCGATTTTTGGATGGATGGGATGGCCCTCCCTCTCCCCCATCACTCTGTAATGCCTATCTGGCATCTGTAAGCTGACAGAATTGTCAGTTAGTGTTCTCCTCCAAGCGTGTTGAGGGGTCTAATGATGTTGACTTTGCCATTTGAAAAGCTATGATGACTTCATGTGACTTGGAGGAAGTGCTTTCTTGAGGTAGACTTGGGATAAAACACAGCAATAAGGAACGCTGACATGACTACTTGCTAATGTAGCACAGTACTTGTGGGACGCACTTCAAAGAATGTTGACAAATCACAATAATATTTCAACCAAGCTGAGTAGACCAATTAATTTTTTTTTTTATTAATTTTTTCATTTCTATGATAGGTAGTTTTCTATTGACAGTTGGAGATATACTGTAAAGCACTGACAGAGACTCATTGAGAAAGAATATGAGATCTCAGCTTGCCTTCGACATCAACATTCACCAAAACACCCAGTAGTTTAACCCAACTGATGCGAAGAGGCTTTATTCTCAGCACCTGTGTTTTTTTCTACCACCCTACATAATCATGCTGTAATACGGACTAAATGAATGAGGGTTTAATGCCAGTGTTAATGGGTGGGTAAGGAGGGAAAGGGAGGTGGATCTAAACCTCTAACAGACCCACTGTTCTTCAGCCCCCCTCTCTATCTATCTCTCCCTCTCTCTCTCTTTCTCTCTTCCCCACCCCTTAATACAAACACTATTATGTATGCTCTGTAAAACAGCCCTTAATTACTGCTGAAGCGGCTGTGCCCACTTCTGTGTGTGCGAACCTGCTCCTGCCTCCCACCAGCACTCATTTAGCACCCTCTAAAAGGCGTCCGTTTGATATTAGTGCTCTCCAGCCTCCACCACTGGAAGCAATAAATAAATAAGTAAATATGTGGCGGGCGGGATTTGCATATGCATAGGCGGAGTGGATGTTTGTGCTGCCGTTGCCGTGCCAGTGAGGAGGAGTCCGTCTTATTAGCTGCAGCACTGGTGCTCCTTGGCTGGCAAAAGACAGAGTGGGACACGAGCACCCTGATTAATACGAGCTTCCTCAGGTAGACATCATTGCCTCCACTAATAAGAGAGTATAAGGAGAGGAGATGGATGCAGTCGGAGGCTGCTTTTAATACCTTTGAATGTGTGTGTGGTTATGTGTATGAATGTGCATTTTACTCCATTTTCAGAACAAAAATGTCCTGACTTTTTGAAGAAAATGATTTCTTTCTGCTTAGTCAAGTTAAGGTTAGATTTAAGATCTATTTATAGATACTTAGATGTATATAATACATATAGGATATATTACTATTACATATAGATATTTACACATATGATACATGTGGGGCATATAAGCATAAAGATGCAGAACATTAAGGTACATATTTTTATGTCATATAGGTACGTATAATACATATACATGTATATATAATACATAAAGGAAATATTATTTCTGCGCATAGGTACTTACATATCATCACTGTCTAAAAAACAAACAAACAAACAAGTGCCTCAAAAGTAGCTTTTACAGTTTACAGGAGAAAGCAAAAATGTTCTTCAATGTTAATATACACTTATATGAAGAGGTTTAATTACAAGCATTTTTTGGACCTTTCTGTTGGTCGATTCATTTTGAAATTTTCACACAATGAGGTCGTGACCTGTGAGGAACAGGATACAATGGGACTAACAATTTTGCTGAACTAAACCTCATTTTCATTTTCATATTTTTTCACAATTTAGAAATTATAGAAGCAATTCACATTGTGCTAAAACTTTAGAATTATAACAAGTTGAGCAACAGAACTGATAAAAAAAATTGTCACACCAGCTTCCATTCAAAGTTAATAGTGTCTTTTTCCTTGTTCTAATAAGTTGCTATTTTGGAGATAAAAGGTTGTAGTAACAGTGATGATGTAGCAGTGCATGTAGAAGTCATTCATTGTGAAATTTTCACACACTATAATGGGCAGTTAAAAAGTGTTGATATTTGCTATGATATATACAGGACACATTATTATTGCACATGGATGGCCCACATCCTGACATTGTATGTGTAAAGATGCATATTGTTTTTAACATTTTGACTGGACACATTTGGCTGGTACCCAGTTTTTTTGGTTGTTTGTTTTAGTTGATCTTTGGGTTGCCAAGGTTATGTGGTATAGCACAGCAGCATTAAGATACAGTGGTTACAGAAGCTAATGGCAATGTCCCACAAAGATAAGAATACAATGTGCCCTCCTCCATGTTTTGTGTGTTTTGGACATTTTACAAATCATTTAATATATTCTACATTGTCTTTCAGTACTGAAGTGTTAATGTGAGAGCGGAATATTTGAAGCTGAAGAGTAGAACTGAGGGCTGTGTGTGTGTCTATGTGTGTGTGTGATTGTGTGTGTGCGGGGGGGGGGCTGTGTAGTATTTTTGTTTAATGTGTGGGGATTTACCTGTTCCTCTGCTTTCCTCTTATCTCCAACACTGGCACTAAATGCAATTTTTAGGACGTTGTGTGGTGGCATCGGGGTCTAGAGCCATCGACTGTGCGACGGCTATGATAAGGGTTTTACGTCTCTGCAGCAGCCACAACATCCAGATCAAAGTCAGCTGAAAGTGCTGTTGCGATGGGGGCCATCTGCAGCTTCTGTCTGCCTCCGCGTCCCACCAAACAATAAATTGCTTTATTTGATAATGAAATCATGCTAATTCTGAGCAGTGAAAGTGTCCTGTAGCTTATTTATGCAACATAATAAACACCTCTTTGAATTGAGAAGAAGAAAAGTCTTGTTTTGTCAGATAAATTGTCCCTGTCATTTTGTGAGATGGTTACGATGGCATTATTTTTCTTAATTAAAGATCTTTTTTGTTTTGTTTTGGTTTGTTTTCTCTTCTCTTCGCTCACCAATCCTTTAACAACCTCAGCGGATAAATTAATTGCATTTTAGGCCCAGACTTCAGAAAGCAAGGCAAACAAATGAACAATAATGAACAAAAAAAGCCCAGCATGTCACCTCTCTTATTTGGCCAGAAATTAATTACATATACTCTCACCCTCTCTCTCTCTCTCTCTCTCTCTCTCTCTCTCTCTCTCTCTCTCTCTCTCTCTCTTTCTCTCTCTTTCTCTCCCCCTCTGTCTCTCTCTCTCTGTTTATGGCTTTAATGAAAAGCCATATCCCTCCAGTCCTCCTCCACCTCAGCCTCACTCGCTTTCACCAGCCGTTCATTAGAAGGCCCTACTGAAGACGTGGAACACACTCACACACTAATTACATTATCACGTTCATGCCCGGCACTCGTCGGAAGCCGGCGGAACCCTGCGCTCTCGCTACAAACCTCCCACCCTAATTACTGTTTTACTCTCCCTCTCACTGTCACACCTCCCTGATAGATCATTATTTTTTCCAGCAATTTGTTCACATTTAGATGCGATATAATTGGATCTGATTAATTATTATGATTAATGGGGAAGGACTTTGCGCGTGCGGCCATTAATACAGTGGGCATCACTCGCGGGACAGGGACAAATTGAGGGCGTCAGAGTTCCTCCACTCCAACTTTTAATGTGTGAGGAGCTGATCTGAGGCTGGACTAAAGAGACATCCGTCTGCCCACACACTGTTTACATACTGCCAATATGACCAGTCTTTTCCTTGTTGGTGAACACTCTCATGAATGAAGGTGCATTATACAAAGAGGAACAGGGCAGAAGTTGATTTGAAGTGCTTTTGTGGTCTGAACTGATTGAAAATATCATTTTTGTTAACCTAACCTGGGACTGTCCAAAGTGTGCCCCAGAGGACGTTATCCTTATCAGAAAGTTATCCTAACCCCACCCCCCTCACTCAATGAGAGAACATCTATTTTTTTATTCTATATTACTGTTGTAGGAACAAAACTTTGGATCTCCAAAATGGTAACTTTACAGGAGAAGGACAAAATATACTTTAATTTTCATGTAAGTCAGTGGAACCAGACATTTTTCAAAGTGCTTTTGGGCCATTTCTTTTGGTCCATTCATGAAATGGGCACACAAATTCTGTCAAAATTCTGTCAAAAACTGAAAAATGACAAAAAATGCTATGATGCTTTACTTGGAAAAATCCAGTTAAAGCCCTTTTACCACATGAAATAATGTTCTTAGTTTGAACTGTGTACCAAACAGGGTTCTTTGGAATAATACCATAGAAGAACCCCTTTTTCTGCTTTCTTAAGAACCTTTGGGAAACTCCTTTGAAACCACTCAACTGATTGTTTCTTTTAGAAAAGCAAATCTTCTTCTATGGCACCACTCCTCACCTTTATTTTTAAGAGTGTAACTGTGCTCTTAAAATACTTTGCCATTTGTCACTATCCATGCAGTCTCCTGAAACAGAGGTGAGCTCTTTATTAGAGTGTGATAGATTCGTGACAAACACCATGAAGGAGGTTTTACTGTTTTACCAATTTCCATACTACCTTCTGTAGTGTATCCAAAGTATTTCTGAGGTTTTGCTGTAGCATATTGATAATATTAATCTAAACTAAATATGTGCTTTGGGTTGCATTGCTTGATTCAAAGTATTTATTTAAGTTGAATAACATTAGTTAAAATGTTACCAAATTAGTGATTTTTTTTGTGTTGAACCAACAACTGTTTTGTACAGTGTTACATTTCCGGCCAATGTGTGGTGATATTTCTCCCTCCGTGGGGAACAACACCATCATATTTCCTTAATGACGAATTAAGGTTTCACCTCCTGACCTGAATCTGCATGCAGGGTAATGAATGCTGGCCAGTTAGTTCAGATGGACACTAGTCAATTCATCTCGCATGGGAATGCCTCATTAACGGAAAGGGAAAACGTGTGCATGTATGTGTGTGTGTGGAATGGATTTATGGTGTCACTCAGCTCAGGAGAGCAGCTAATGAGAGAGAGAGAGAGAGAGAGAGAGAGAGAGAGAAAGAGCTACGTCCAAGACTAGTAATTCTATACTAGTCTGTCTATCCAGGGAAGCGCAAGAGTGGGAGTAAGAAAAAAAGGCTGAGTGTTAAAAAAAAATGAGAAATTGAGAGAGGAGGCGGTGAAGGTAGAGAGTATAAGTGAACGAGAATGGGAAGGAAGAAAGAGAGAGAGAGAGAGAGAGAGAGAGAGAAAGTGGAAGGGGACCCATCCCTCATTATGTGTGTATATGTATGTGTGTGTGTGTGTGTGCATGCATGCATGTGAATGTCTCTGGAGCTTTCTTTAATATTTTAATAAATAACATCAGCCCAACAAGAAATTAATGAATAGTATCATTAATAATAGGTCCGTGGCGTGTAGTGAGGGGGTGATATTAAACTGCGGCACTGGTGGGGGAGGGGGGTGGTGGTGATGGAGATGGTGGGGGGGGGCTGTATCTCTGGAGATTTGGGATTTTTCCAGCAGCAAACAAGGCCGCAGCAGCCTGCCAGCGCGCCGAGCCCGCAGCTTTTACAACAGGTTGAAACTAATAAAAGAGGATTTTGCCAGCCATGGAGTTAAGCCCTCGGAAATCTGCTGCTGTAGAGGGGGAGAGAGTCACAGCCAAATGTGATCCTTAATTAAACTTTAATCAAGATAATGCTGTTTGCAGTGGAAGTAGATAAAAAAGGTGTCTCCAGCCGCTGTCTTGAGCCAGTCTAGCTAAGGACTGAGCATTGTAGCAGACTTAACCTCGCTGCTGCTGCACAGAACCCACTTTTGTGTTTGTTTGTGTGTAACTTTTCACTGTACATCGGCTGGTGCACAGCCGCAGAGCGCCTTGATTCACTGAAGATTTGATGCTGCAAGGATACATTTGATTTTTAAATAGTAAGTTAGAGTATTAAGTCAATTAAGGTCTGGTCTGGTTGTACACAAATAAAAACTGAATAGGTTAATGTATTGTAATGTATTGAAAGCTGAAACCTTTCTTTTTTATTCCTCTGTTGTTTACAACCCACACTGTTTCCAACCCACCCCAGTCACATTGGTGTAACTGGAGTGTCAGATCCCTGAAAGCTTTAATTTATGATGGACAGTATGGATGCACTAATGTGGGAATTGTGGGCCAATACCAAACTGATATTTTTTTTTTGTGTTTACCTATCTGTTGATACAGATGTTGATATAAAAACATTTGTGAAATGTGGAAATTGTGACTAGATCTACCTGAAATAGAAATGGAACATACTGTATATTTCTATTGGGTTACAAAAATAAATGAATAAATGAATGAATAAATGCAGACATTTTTGCACAGTTGCTAAAGAAACACGTAATCAAATATTGTTTCAGCATATCAAATCTCAACATCTGTCCAATGCTGATAATTTTTTAACAATCATCTGCCAATGCTGGCATGATTCTGATATCACTGAGCCCTAGAGGATCACAATAGACATGAGAAAAGTAAAATGACAAGTCAAAACGAGGAATGCATTTTAAATTATTAAAAAATTATTTAAATGATTTAAATATGTAGAATAAAATGGAATAAAATATGTAGATTTTTTTTGCTTGCATATTTTTTTATAATTAACTTTTTGAATTAAACTAAGACTTTTTGAGCAAAAAAACCCCAAACACTTCAAACTGTTTTTATGGATGGATGGATGGATGGTAGATTATATCTATCTATTATTTGTTAAAATAAGAAGATACACTAAAAAAGAAAAATGCACTAAGGCATTAAATACACATTAATCCAGAAAACAGAGCCCTGCTTTCATCACCCTCCTGATTAATGTGTTATTTGCTTACATTAAATAAGTTAACAGTGATATTGATCCAAACTCTTGAGTGCTATCATCAATTTCATTTATTATGGACTTAATGTGGTAAAAAAAAAACACATCAAAACACAATAATACAAATATGAGAACTGTCATAACAATTATTATTCAAATAAATACCTGTGTATAAACATGCATTGTATTGTTAATACTGTTCACATATAACTGTATCATTAGTAATAAAGGGCGGAGTTATTTTTCTTGTATGAGTAATGACTGCATTGTGAAATATTGCCCAGGCATCACGTGAACAAGTCCCATTACTGGTAGAATTTGTGAATATCATTTAGTACCTGTATTGCTGTGTGTATATATTGTGTGTGTGTGCATGCATGTGTGTGTGTGTGTGTGTGTGTGCGTGTGTGTGTGTATAATATATTTTGCTGTTTAGCTGCTCTGTACCTCCCTGTTAGAGTATTACATGAAGCCCATGTCTGCTCTTAAAGGTAAAATACATTCATTTGCATGAACAGATTTGGGTCAGCGCCATTTGCATAATAGTGCACATAATAAAAACATCTAAACGGAAAGCATAAGACCAAACAGCAAGTGCTCCATCAAGCACATGTTACAAAGGGTCTTTTAGATGTAATGTGTGTGTATTTGTCTTTACGTATGGCTGTGTAAATCATGCTATTAAACTGCTTAGAAGCGTAACGACCACCGCAGAGAGTACAGCTTTGCTAAATCAAACTATTTCAGAAGCTGCATGCCTTTAATACTGCTTTTCTCACATACACAGAAAGTTGTTCTGCCTCATGTGCTAATGAGCTACTTGTTTATTTGAGCTGTTTGTTCAAGAAGTGGCTAATTTCCAGCACTGATTTGTTTAAATCACGCAAATCACCAGTGAAATGAGCAGATGTAGGTGGGATAGAACCATTTTTTATTAGACTGGCATCGCATTCTCCCCTTTATGTATCGCATGAACGCGCCCACCGTCTGTATACAAAAATGCTGCAATTTTCTTCATAATAAAAAGTGGATTACAGCGAATCAGAAGACAGCGTGCCCAGCTGTCACTAAGAAATGAGACCATCCTGTTTGAAAGCTCTGATGATTAAAAACACATTTATATATTAATCTCTAATTAGATAAGCACCACTTTGTGTGGTGGTAAAGCACCAAACACAAAGCTTGGGGGTGAAATCCAGTCAGCATTCCCTTTAAATTCTTTTCAGTCATGGAAGGAATAAAAGTTTCGGGTATTTAAAAAGTTTAGGATCAGAATAATATTCTCACCTGTTGAGCTACTCTTATTAAAAAACTTGGATTATATGGGATTTTTGTAACATAACTGACTGTAATGCTTTTTGTATTGTACACTAACATTCATTATATGTCCAAAAGCTTGCAGACACATATTTATTCAGCGCTTTATGCTAGATGTTGGAACATTGCTGTTTGATTGCATTTAGCCACAAGAGCATTAGTGAAGTCACGTACTGCTGTTGGATGATCAGTTCGGGATCTCCAACTCATCCTGAAGGTACTGGATGGAGCTCAATCAATCCAAAGAACATAGTTCCACTGCTTCACAGCCCAATGCTGGGGGCTTTATACCCCTCTTGGCATTAGGCATGGTGACCTTAGGCTGCTCCAGAGCGCCATATTCTATTAGCAATGCTCAGTGTCCACCCCAGAACACCTTTGTCAGCACCTGTTGTCTTTTAATACATAAAATATTATGGCGTGATGCTATATATTGAAAGTTTTTATAAGTGAAAATAAGTTAGCATATCTTCTCCAGGGACCAAACTTAAATATGGCATTTTTCTGCACATTTTGGGGCATAATTTCTACTTATTTTCTGACTTTAATACAATTAAAAAATACTATAAAAATTATAAAATATGTTACAAATCTGTTACTATGTTAAATTTAGAAAATGAACAGTAATTTTCCATTAAAATGTGCAGAAGTGTGTTGCACTCTGTAGATGATCAAATAAATAAATAATTAATTAAGAAATTAAGAGCTCTGCCTGGCTTGACCTTGATCTATACGAGCACAACCAACAGTATAGCATAAGCATGTGCAACATAATAAGAGTAAATGAAGTTTAATGTTTAGCTGCTGTCTTTTAGAATTCATGATTCTGGCCTAAAATAAACTACAAACTTTAAATGGCTATAAATAGTGTTTCACAGCTTATTAATGGTTATATTTTCCTCTATTCCTACACAGTAATGGATATATTTTCACATTTATAATCATGAAACGATCAGTTATCCAACAACAATCAAGACGCTCTTTGGCCTCCTCATCCTCAGCAACCCACCACATCCAAACCCCTCCAAACTCTCTTTATTCCTGTTGGTTGAAACAAAGACAAAAAATGACAGGAACTTGCACTCAGCATGACACAAGGAATCAACACTTTATTTTAGATCATTACTGGAGCTGGTATGGATTTTCTAACCGACATTTCAGTTCTTAAATAGCGTATTGATCAGCTTGGTGGCAGTTGGTATATGTAGTGAAGTGTGGAGACAGGATGTTTATTATAGTTCTAAATGCTGGCATACATTAATGAGTCAAACATGTCAATACAGGTTTGATTTTCTATATGTGACATAAGAAGGCTGTGATGTTCCGGCTGTGACGGCTTTAATTGTTTTCCATGTTTAATTTATAACTCCTGTCCAAATACGACTTCGGAAAATATAAATACATAATCCTTGTTTTTGGTTTCAAATTAAGTGATAGAGTTCTTTTTTTTCAGCTCTTCTCTTCTCTTTTCTTCTCTTCTCTTCTCTCTTTAGTCTTTCTTTTCATCTCTCCTTTCTCTGTTCTTCTCTTCTTTTAATCTCTCCTTTCTCTACTCTCTTCCCTTCTCTTCACTCTTTTTTCTTTCACTTCTTTTCATCTCTCCTTTCTCTTCTCTTCACTATTTTTTCTTCCTTTCTTCTCTTCTCTTCTCTTCTCTTCTCTTCTCTTCTCTTCTCTTCTCTTCTCTTCTCTTCTCCTTAACGCCAAAATGTTGTATTTTCTTGTATTTTATTTATGTTAAGGATTATTATTATTATTATTTTTGTATTTTATAATTTACATTTTGCCCCATTTTTTTATTTTTAACCCCTTCTCAACCTCTCTCTCTCTCTCTCTCTCTCTCTCTCTCTCTCTCTCTCTCTCTCATCACTAAGCCTTCAGCATCTGAAAAATTAGCAGTGCCATGTGACTGATTACGGTCGTGTGCTGGCCCGTTCGCTGTAAAGCTGATACTCAGCAGAACACGCTGCTCTTTCCCCTTTCATCTCAGTCCGCCTGAGTGAGTAATTATTTCTGAAAGGCTGTTACGGGGCTCCTGCATTAGACGTGCTGCCCCAGACTCTCCTTGTAGAGAAGGTTCAGGGAACAGTCTGGAGACTCCCCTAAAAGAGACATTTTGGGGTCAGAATCTGGGGACTCTCCTAAAAAAAGAGAGGATTTTTGGGGAACAGTGTGGAGACTCCCAATAAAATTAGGGTGAGGATATGAAGTGCTACCTAAAGAGCAATACTGACCCTCTGCAGGGCTGGGAGGAATGTGTTAAATATTATTAAATATTATTTATAAATATAAATATTATTACTGATTCACTGACATTCAGCACATATTCTGCTCAAAACTGAAACCATTCAGCCAAAAACTGAAACAGTTTACATAAAATAAATCGACTGAAATTAAGAGACAGTTATTAGTCCCACAACAGGCAAATTTCACCTCCACATTTAACCCATCTGTGAAGCGAAACACCACATACACACTAGTGAGCACACACACACTAGGGGGCAGTGAGCACACTTGCCTGGTGCGGTGGGCAGCCCTATCCGCAGTGCCCGGGGAGCAGTTGGGGGTTAGGTGTCTTGCTCAAGGACATCTCAGTCATATACTGCCAGCTCCAGAGATCGAACCATCAACCTTCTGATCACAGGGCTGGTTCTCTACCCTCCAGCCCATGACTGCCCCACCAGATGATTGCAATATGTAAGCTATGGTATGTCCCATGAAATCCATGGCAATAAATTCCATTATTTAAGTTATATTTTACACAGTTTCAAAAACTGTAGTCACAGATGGTGTTAATGTGCTAGATAGATCCACATGGTCTTAATTTTAACTGTTGGTCAGCTGCTGCTCAAGATGTTTCAATTTGTCTGTCATGACCAAACATCATTTTTATCACCATTTCTCATTTTCATTACCATTAAAAAGCATCAAAAGCATTTGTAAATTCTTAGATTTTTTTTCTTATTAGGCCTTTTTTTCTTTTTTTTTTCAATCAAAGATTTTGGCTTTTTTTCCTGTCATTTTCAACTAACTAATATTTGTGGCCAAAAATGGTTCCATGGTTGAATTTTTTCCTAATTTTTATGGCTTCATGAATACTGATAGAGTATAATCTGCTTTGCTGGCTTCATACATTGATGTACCTTGATGAAACCAAGCTAACTGATCCAGTAGAGACAGACAGACATACAGGCATGCAAATACAGGCAGGCAAGTGAAGTAGATTATGGGGAAAAGCATTAAAATAACACATTTTCAAACCAGTAAAGACATGTAAGTATCAAGCATCTTCCAGAATGACTCCAGTTTGCTCACAATCAGACTGAGTGAGGCACTATACTTTTAAACATGCTTAACTTCCTGTCACTATCAAAACAAGAGTCTCACAGCTAATAAAGAGGCAAAAACATTTTAACAAAGAAAAGGTAATATAAGTCTGTAGCACTGTACAATTCACCATAAACAGCCCAAACTAAAGCTTCTACCTCTGTATTCAGTAAAACAAAACAAAAGTAACTTATACCAGATCTCTTCACACTTGATCACTGATCTAATCTACTTCAAATTATAATGTATTAAAACTATGACAAACATATACAGAAGAAACTGTCCTACTGCCTCATGATGGATCATGATGAACTTACTGATAGAAATGCCCCATAGTTTCTTGGAATAAAATCTCTTTGTATTAACTTGCTTTAAAAGTCCAGAATGTTTTGATTTCTCCTGTAAATTTACCATCTCTTTCTGTATTGTGAATATGTACTGCTGTGACTTGTATTCTTGTATCCTGTTCTTCTCTTTCTGTTTTGGAACAGCTATTCAGGCCCATTTTTTCCAAACACAACTGTTTCTTCCTGAATCTGTGTTTTAGTTATTCGGACACATGTGTGCGTGTGCGTGTTAATATGTGTGTGTTAGTGTAGGACCAGCATTCCTAACACATTCACTGTATACACGGCATACAAACAGGCTCAACGGATGGAGAGACAAATGAGCCAACCACGTATCTCCATACAGCTCCGCATCTTCTAATCATAATGACTAAACAATAAACAACGAAAAACCAATCAGGAACCCTGCATGCTCTCTCTCTCTCTCTCTCTCTCTCTCTCTCTCTCTCTCTCTCTCATTTATCTATCCCGTTCTATCTCTGTAGCTCTTATTCTCCCTCTATATCGCTCTCTCTGTCTCTCTCCTCCTCTCTCTTACTCTCTCTGTTTAACTCTCTCTCTCTTTTAATTCTCCTTTTTCTCCTTCTATATCCCCTTCTCATTTTCTCTCTGTACGCTCTCTGTCCTTTTCTTACTCACTCTTTTTCTATTTTCCTCTCTCTTTCTTCCCCCCCCTCTCATTCTCTCTTCTGCCTCCCCGTCTCTCTGTCTTACTCATCTCTCTTTCTCTGTTACTCTCCCTCCCTATTACTCACTCTCTCTGTTATTTTTCTCCTTTTGTGACCCTACATCTTCCTCTGTCTCCCTTTCTCCCTTTATCCCCCTCTTATTCGTTCTTTTTTCCACTCTCTTTTCACCCTATCCATATTTTTTCTTTCCCCCTTTCTTTCTTTCTTTCTTTCTTTCTTTCTTTCTTTCTTTCTTTCTTTCTTTCTTTCTTTCTTTCTTTCTTTCTTCCTTTCTTTCTTTCTTTCCCTCTGTAGATCATTTTTTCACTTTATTTCTCTTTTTCTTCCTCTCTGTTCCCCTCCCCTCTTTATTTCTCTTTTTTCCTGCTCTGTCCCAATAATTTCTCTATCCCCTCTCCATCTCTTATTCTCCCTCTTCATCCCCCCTTCTCTCTGTCTCTCTCTCTCCTTCCTTTTCTTTCTCTCTCTTTTTCTATCTCTCTTTCTTCCCCCCCAATCTCTCTTGTCTCTCCCGGCTCTCTGTCTTACTCACCTCTCTTTCTCTGTTACTCTTCCTCTCTGTTACTCACACTCTCTATAATTTTTCTCCTTTTGTGCCCCTACATTTTCCTCTTCTCCCTTTTCCCCCCTTTATCCTCCTCTTATTTGTTTTTTTCCACTCTCTCTTTTCATCCTGTCTCTATTTTTTCTCTTCCCTCTTTCTTTCTTTCCCTCTGTTGATCCTTTTTTCACTTCATTTCTCTTTTTCTTCCTCTCTGTTCCCCTCCCCTTTTCATTTCTTTTTTCCTGCTCTGTCCCAATAATTTCTCTATCCCCTCTCCATCTCTTATTCTCCCTCTTCATCCCCCTTTCATTCTCTCTGTCTCTCCACTCTCTCTCTCTCTCTCTTTCATTTCTCTATCCTCCTTCTCTTTATCCCCTTTTCATTCCCTTATCCTTCCACTCTCTCATCCTATCTCTATTTTTCTTTCTTTGGCTTTCTTTCTCTCTCTGTCTTTCCCTCTGTTTATGTTTCTTCCTCTCTGTTTTCCTCCCCTCTTCATTTCTCTTTTCCCACTCTGTTCCTATAGTTTCTCTAACCCCTCTGCATCTCTGTATCTCTTATTCTACCTCTTTATCCCCATCTCATTTTCTCTCTCTCTCCCTCTCCCTCTTTCTCTCTCTCTCTTGTGCTCTCTCTCTCTTGTGCTCTCTCTCTCTGCCACCCCTCAGTCTCTCCCCCATTAAGCGGTCAGTTTGGGGATAGATGACTCAGGCCACTTAAACTGCTGCCCCCAGACTCTCGCCTCTCTCACCCCCAATGCTCCATCTTGTCATGTGTCACTTTAGAGAAAGATCATAATCCCAGAGCTGATTTCCCCTCCGCTTTTAGACTTTTAATCTGGTGCTTGATGGAAAGAGCAGACGTGTGCCCTGATCGGAATGTGTCAGATTACTCTCTGTTTTTTGACTGAGGGGGAAAAAAGGGAAAGAAAAAAATTAAGAAGGAAATAATTTTGCTGAGGGAGAGAGAGAGGTTGGAGCAAAAGAAAGTGATCCTCAAAATCATATTTGCTTTTCATAATAATAAGTCATTGCAATAATTCAGGTAAAAATGATGAGATTTATTATCTTTTATTTGCATTTAAAATCAGCACAGTAACAGCAGCGCTCTGAGTCAACAGCTCTCACTGTATCAGCAGCATCTTTAACGTTTGAAAACTGCCTCTACTAACAGAGCATGAGCATGAGCATGAGCCAGATTTACACCTGTGTTCACCGACACTATTTTCCAGATATTTATGGAACAGCGCTGGTGTGATAGATATAACCATAAAGAAGCATTAATGAGTCATATTATAAAGGCTTAAGGCTTTTTTGTGCTCTGAGATTTTGTTTACTGGAGAGTATCAATCTAGTGTAATGAAATACAAGCAGCAAAGTGACGGATATACAGCAGAGAGAGAAAAAGCCATTCCAAATGAGATTATAAACGGAGGGAGTACATCAATCAGTGTTCAGAGCCAATATTGCTTTCCCCATGGCCAGACGCTGCTGGGCCACTGAGAATATGTATTTCTATGTAGGAAAAAAATGTAGCTTTCAGAAGGGGGAAACGTGCATGTGTGTCTGTCCGTCTGTCTGTCCACACTCTCTGTCCACACTCTCACACTTCTCTTCCCCTTTAAAACACAGCTATACATGTAATAATATAAAGCCCCTCTGCAGTGTGGAGCGCAGAGCTGTTCTCCACTGTAATCAGTATTTAACTCTCCACAATGTTACACCAAGCAGAAAATGCCCTCACATTTGCTTTGATGTCAGAGGAGATATTCTCCCTGAACTTGCTCCCTGGAAAATAACTGTCTTCTAGATCCACCCCCATTTAATCCACCCCTCCCTCTGACCCCCACAAGTACATTTAGCATCATACATTTAATATTGAGCTGCCCTTGCTGAGGAAAATGAAGCTACATATGTTTCTTAAGTAGAACAGCTCAAGAACGACTTCAGTCTGTTAAAACTCACACCACACTCTGACGTTCAGTACTGCTAACTACACTGAGAAAACCTGATGTGAGTAGACTTGATTTAAATACACGCATCTCCACATTAACAAAATGGTAACTATACAGGAGAAGGAAAAAGATTCTTTACTTTTAATGTAAGTCAATGACACCAGAGTAATTTTAGGCCATTTCTTTTGGTCCATTCAATGACATTTACGCACAATGTAAAGGGCAGCATATGTGTCAAATTATGTCAAAAACTGAAAAACAACATACATGGAGATACAAGGTTTTGTTTGACAGCAGTGATTTAATACATGAATGAAATCCAAACATTCTGGTCTTGCTTCATCAGTGTTCTTGCCCATCAGTGGTGGAACTCATTGTACAGTCACATTGAGTTCGTTCTGCTGTGATCTGAAGACTCGCCTCTTTAGCTAATACCTGTTGCAGATGCTTGCACTTCATTTCTAAATCGCTGTGTCATTTCTTTTCAATCCTCTGCTCTTTAGTTACTATTTCATGAACTCATGCCGGGGCATTATAAACACTCATCAATAGAGCATATCATACAATGTATCATTTTATGCAGAAACCTTCACTTAATTAATAGGCTTTGTTTATCTGTTGACTACCACTACAGGGATGCTGTGAGGTGCCAAGCTAATGGTGGTGTAAATGATTTTTTAGGAACCCTACAGCAAATAATTTAATTCAAAACCTAACTCTGAATGTTACTAGAAGAGCCTGTTTGAGGTCTGTCAAGATAGCTGTTATTAAGTTATTAAAAAGTTTACATTCCTACAGTTAAGTTAAAGTTAATTAAAGGCGTTCTTCATACATACACAGTTAAATGCATTCATGCGCATGAGGTCATAGATGGGCATATATCATGGGATATACGTACCTCTGACCACTTTTTTGCAGAGCCACAAATAGGTGCCCTCGAGTGCGTTTTGTTGCACTTTTGAGAAACAAATGTCCACTGGGGGCGCTAAAGAGAAGCGTACACTTTAATGTAACATTGCGATTATTTTACCTTTGAAAATGATTGTCTTTGAGGTTTTGATTATTTTTTAAGCTGTCAGTCATCGGCGCTATATTAATGATAAAATGTAGAATAATTTCGGAGCGTCTGTGATGTCTGCCGGTTCATGAGTGGGCAAAGCAGGTAGCCAATGCTGCCTCTAACACAGCTTCAGGTCTGTAGCTATAGCTATAGCTGGGGCTGTTCTCCTATAACGTTAGTTTGGTGGATAAAGCAGATTGTGCCTACCAAGCTGGCTACCCAGGTTCCCATAACCTTGTGCCTGAAGATATAGGGGGACAGGGGTACTGTCTACTGATTTAGGGGTGATTTATCGTGCAGTACGTAGCTATACCTGAGATGTCAGCTGAGCTGATAATGGGACGTAGCTTTAGCTAGCTAACCTAGGTACCTTATGTGATTAGCTAGCTAATGTTAGGTAGCTAGTGAAGAGCGCTTGCCCAATAAAACAGTTGATGTGTTTCTGTGGTTTCTGATTAACACACCTAATGCTGTGTTAGATGCGGCATTAGCTAACATTACCTTCTTTGCACACTCGTGAACCAGCAGACATCACAGGCGCTCCGAAATTATTCTACATTTTATCATTAACATAGTACTGATGACTGATTAAAAATTATCAAAATCTCAAAGACAATCATTTTCAAAGGCAAAATAATCGCAATGTTACATTAGAGTGTAAGCTTCTCTTTAGCGCCCCCAGTGGACATTTGTTTCTCAAAAGTGCAGCAAAACGTACTCGAGGGCACCTATTTGTGGCTCTGCAAAAAAGTGGTCAGAGGTACGTATATCCCATGAGACCAGATTGCATATTTTACAATGGCATTACCAATCAGATCAATTTTTCATGAGGAAAATGTCACATATATTATTATGTACACATTTAAGTCAAGTAAAGCCAATATGCCATCTCTTTTGTACAGGAAGACAGAGCAGCATATGTAAAAAACTGATACAATAATTCCTAAAGATATATGCAGTTCAGAAAAGATCCATATATTTTTAACTCAATTTGGTTAACCTCTTAAGCTTATTTTCTATTGATCTAAATCATATTAATATCTAACAATTGAGGCTCATTACCTATTAAAGCTTACTATTCAGTAACTACATGGACTTCAGTGCAAACTTATGGAGGTTATAGAAATATGTAATAAACGTTGGGTCTGTCCCTGGCTTGGTAAGGGGTTAACTAATATGAATTATTTGGTAAATGCTATAAAACTGACGTGTAAATTATTTAGTTATAGTATTTGGATATAAATTAACACTTCAGCATAGGCTCATTTTAAGCATTTACAAGCCAGTAGCTGTTAATAACTGGATGCTTATTACTACTTTATTAAGTATTAACTAGGCTGAATAAAGTAATAAAGTATAAAGTATTTTCCTTTTATCTTATTTATTTCCATGATAATCATGCACATAACCCTAACAATCACCCTAGACCAGACTGACTCCTTGTTCTCCGTATTATTCTAAAGTGAAGGCTTCACAGAAAATGACTTTATTACCTGGACATTTGTTTAAATATTTGCTGAGGCTATAAGAGTGCTATGTTTTTTGCTCTCACAGCCCATCATGAATAACATATTCACCCTCATCAGGCATAACATCAGCAGCAGCACCTCATAAATGAGCCTGTGGTGTTTATCTGAGTGTATTGACCCACTGTATTTGGGCTGTAGCTGCTGCGCTCCCTCCAAAAACCGTCATCTCTCCACACACTGCAACGTGCCTGATTGCTTTGCCTGAGTGGCCCCTTTTATTGAGCAAATTCTGCCTGTCACTTCCCATGCTGGGAGAATAACTCAAACACAACACGTAATCATACAGGAAAACTAGGATAAAATCATCTTGTCAAGCCCGGGGAAGTGATTGCTGGATGGCGCCTTCTACAATCAATACACTAATTCCACGATTTATACCGCTGGCAGTGGCAGAGGAAGGCAACTTTGATAGAGTATTTCTTGGCTCACTGACCAACTTTGACCTTCTCTAGGTGTGTCAGCAGGCTTAGTGTGCTTTCTGTACTTTAGAAAAATCGCCCATAAGAATTGGGAGAGCAGCGTCTGACATTTACGCTCAGACCTCAAACTCAAACTGATTAATTCCAGTGAGCACAGACTCTTCAGCCTCACCTCTTATCTCTTCTCTTCTCTTCTCTTCTCTTCTCTTCTCTTCTCTTCTCTTCTCTTCTCTTCTCTTCTCTTCTCTTCTCTGCTGTTCTATTCTATTCTCTCAGAAATTAAGGTTCTAATCTGTCACTGGGGCAGTACCCCTCTTGTCACTGTGGTGGTACCCTCAGGGGTACATCTCAGTACCTTTAGTCAGGGAACATAACTGTACATTAATGCATTAAAATGATATGGATACACACACCCCGTCTCGTCTCCAGGCTTTTATTTTATTGTTCTGTTTTACAACATTACGTTATGAAAAGGTACAAATACATACTTTTCACCTGAAAAATCTTATTTAAGGATCACAATTGGACCTTAAAACCACTGTTGTACCTTTGAGGGCACATTAACATTGTTCGTATGTTGATGAACAATAAATGTACCTGAACAGATCCTCTATTTCTAACAGAGCATTCTATTCTGCTCTTTATCTCTGTCTTTATGGTTGCAAATACCCTTTATCTCCAATGTGATAACTTTACAGAAAAAGGAAAAAGGACTTTTAATGGAAGTTAATGGAACAAGTTTTTATACTAAGTCATTTTGAAGAATTTCTATTGATTAATCATAACATTTAGACACTATAAAGGTCAAATAGTTTTTTTCAGAACATGAAAAATGACAAAAAATGGAGATGCAAATTTTTGTGTTGAAAACGACAATATCTTGAACAGAGAATTAAATGGGGATAGAGAGGAGGCATCCTGAACAGACTTGGGAAACATATTCTACACTAAATGACTGACCACCCACAGAGGTCAGTTTGAACCTTGAAGAAGGCCTAAATTACTTAATAGTAAGGCACAGCATGGGACATATTAATGGAGGAACACAGCCATGCAATCAGGAGACAAGCCATGCAGAACTTTATATGTAATAAGAAGAACCTTGTAGTGAACACAGTATATAATAGGTAAACAGCAAAGGATGAGGGTGAAATTGTCTCTCAGAATATCTGAGGATTATGGTGTCTGCATTCTATACTTATTGTAGTAGTCTATGACTGTAACCTATTGAGGGTTTTAACAGGGAGGCCAGATACTAGAACATTACAACAGTCTGCCCTGTTTCAAATGCATGTATGAGGGTTTCTACATCTGCTAGGCTAAGGGATGATGGGAGGCATTTAATGTTATTGAGACAGAAAAAAGAACTACAGAATTTATGTGCATGTCAAAAAAGAGCATGGGATAAAATATAACTCCATGATTGCAAACATTAGCAGGAGGTATTATTAAAGTTTTGTCAATATCAACACCAAGGTCAGATAAAGTAGATGACAGAGCTTTAAGGCTGATTAAGTGTATCTCAGTTTTGGTAGCATTTAGGTTTAAAAAAAAATTCTATTCTATTCTACCTTCTTTCTTTTTTCTTCATAACTGAAAATACTCTCTCTCTTTCTCTCTCTCTCTCTCTCTCACTTTCTCTCTCTCTAATGCACTCTCTCTCTCAGAGACCCATAAAGGCTAGACTGGCGATTTTCTCTGCACTTATTCCTCTCTCAAGCCTGGTTTATGGGCGGCCGGCGTCTCGCGCTCACCCCGAGGGCATCACATCTTTTCCAATAAGGTGCACTACTCATTAACTATGCTTAATATGGCCTCTTCACACGCTTCTCAAAGTCTGGTGATTCCTCTTCAATTAATCTGGGCTGCTTTACGGGCTTCAGGAATGCTACTAGAGCTCATGCTGCTTTCGGGCTTAAAGAAAAGATGTCCAGATGTCTTTTTAATGGTACGACAGAAGTCTTTACCAAAATGTTTAAAGTATTTAGAGCAATTGTTGACTGACTGTACGGTGAGGGAGCTGAGACAGTGAGTGAGAGAGACAGAGTTCATTAAAGTCTAATGAAAAAACACCTTGGAGTATCACTGAGTAAACAGACTTGATTGCAATTAGTGGGAAGATTGACCGCAATGTTTTTGTGTCCCTATTCACTGCTGCATATAATTGGCAGTCATTTACTGTTTGGAATACAATAATGTTTTAAGACGCTTACAACAGACATTAACATATGTTTTCCTTTTGATGATGCAGTTTCACAGTGTTTCTTTCAATAAAGAGGCTTGAAATAGAACTGCTGCTACTCACAGTCAGTAACATGTCCTAGTGAGATCTAGAAACTTCCAAAAAAAGCCTAGAGCAGTGGTTCCCAGTCCCAGTTCTGGTGACCCCACATTATGCATTTGTGGAAAAGTGTGCAGAGCATGGAGTCACCAAGACTGGGATTGGGAACATCTGGCTTAGAGTGAAGTTTCTCACTAAATGTTCCCACTCATTGTAAATTAAGCTATGATTTGTTGATGCCACTAACAGTTTCTAATTATGTTGGTAGTCTAACATGTAGGGCCTTCAGACTAGCTCCTGAAGTTCTAATCAATAAGAAAACGTGCTTAGCTTTATGTGCCTAGATACCTGTTTGAGTTATTTTGTTTTTGGCATTGTACAATTTTACTTAAAAGAATTGCTCCAAAATTACTTGAAAAAAATCTTTGTTGCATTAATTTCCTTTAAAATTTAAGAAGTTTTTTTTTTCCTGCTCTTGTAAAGTTATTATTTTGTATGAGCTTTTGCCACTTAACAGTGGCAAAGTATAGTATAAGGTGATGAGAGTACACATTATGTATTACATGCATTAAAAAAATAATCAACTGCCTAAATCTAACGTTTAGATTAGTCTAAAGGCTAATGTTTCCTCTGGCAACAACAAAGGCCTTCAAAAAACAGCAAATTTACAATTTCTGATAAGTGTAGACCCCATGTGTCAAATAGAAGGCCCATGGGCCACAAAAGGCCCCTGATACAATCCTGTCCAAATGCAAAAGCATTTTCATTTTCTATTATTATTAGCCTGTTTTACAGTGCACTGCAATACAGTCCCCAGCATTCACTACAAAGTAATGCGTGCTCTGACTCAACAACAATCTATGGGACTGCAGTTGCACCTCAGTTCTACACAGTTCTACGCAACTCCACACCAGTCATATTACCAAACATACTAGCTGTGTTTCAGCTGCAGTTCAACCAAAATAAACACAAAGTTACCTCAGCAGCTCAGAAATTGAGCCCAAGTATTAATAAACTTGCAGCAAAGAAAGGGTGCCAGGTGTCTTGTTTATGCAGATAGGTAGGTTTAAAAGACTGAGCTCCTGGGGGCTTTTAAATATTGAATATTTCAACTGTTCTTGTAATATTTCAAGATCTACTACAAGTTCTTATATTTTGCTGTCAAAGTTGAACCCCTAACATTTTTTAACCAGTTTTGTTTTAACTGTTTTATGCATATATATTCTATTTGCAACTACCTTTGAGTGCACTATTGCAAATTTCTACCTTGCCCTTAGTTGATGTGATGATGAAGTATTGTATTTCCATTTTTTTTTCTTCTGATAACCGAGACATAACCAGCCATTGCTAGAGATAGTGGACAGATTTTGAAAAGTGAATTCGACCTGTAGCAGCCAGGAACTGAACAGCAACCCTGGCAGGGGTCAGACCCAAGTTATTAGTGCTGTGGGTGTGTGTGTGTGTGTGTGTGTGTGTGTGTGTGTGTGTGTGTGTGTGTGTGTGTGTGTGTGTAAAAGGGAGAGAAAAAGAGAGAAAACAAATAAAACAACTAAATAAATGTCTGTGCTTGCCTTGCTGTGGCTCTCCCTCAATATCTCTCTCCCTGGCCGATTGGCATTGTTGACTGCTATAAACAAGCACCAGGAACAAGGAAATAAATCCTCCTCCCGCTCAGCCAGGATGAGCTCTGGAGTCCAGCGCTGTCTCTACTGAGACCCGCACGCCGTCCGAGTCAAAAAGTCATCATCACATCTCACACATCTCAACATCTGTACACAAGGGGAGAATTTACTGGGCTTATGTTGGAGCTGCCCCTCAGGGGAAAGGGCTAAAATGGTACTCGTACACAACAGTGGTGTTGAGAAAATGTCTTATCTCCAGCAGGAAAGCTCTTCAGGAGAGCAGAGAAACCTCTGCTTTTTCTGCTGTTTGGCCTAATTATCAAGAAAAAAGACAAAAGATAAGGTGCTGGCAACGAAACGGTACCCTCACGATGTTGTTTATGGGGTACAGTCAACTAACAACGTTCTTAAAACCCAATTGATTGGGGGATTTCTTTACAATGAGAAGTCATTAGTAAATCCCAGCTTAGAGAGGCAATACCTCAAACTGGCCCAAGAGACAGAAAAAAATCTTCAACCAAACGTTTTTCTGGTGAGAAGAAAATCTTCTGGGTTTTGAATTGTTTTGGCCTAATTATCATGAAACATCAGTGTGTATAGAGCTGTTTAGCTGTTTACAGCTCACAAAGTTGTAAACTGCCTACAGGGAATCACCAAGAGAGAGTTAACTTATCATTTTTAAAGAAAATAAATGAGAGAGAGAAAAAAAACAGAACAAAACAAAACTAAAAAGTGAAAAGGGAAACTAGTTAGCAAATGATATGTTACACATATGTCCTTTCCCTGGAGGTTCACAGCCACCTGCTCATTCAGTGTTTCTTCTGAAATTCAGGGTATTAATAGGGAGTTCAGCCCTCACGTTGCTGCAGTGACAGCCTCTACTCTTCTGGGAAGGCTTTACACTAGTCATGCTGTGAGGATTTGATTGCATTTAGCCACAATATAATTAGTAAGGTCAGTTACTGATGTTGGAAGATCAGTTTGGATCAGAAATGCCACTTTAGCTCATTCCAAGCACATTAAATGGAGCTCCATCACTCCTGAGAACACAGCATCACTGCTTCACATTCCAGTGCTGGGGGCCTTTAAAATCCTTCAGTAGCTGATGCCTTTCAATGGGTATTGTGACCTTAGGCGTACCAGTTAAGGACAACACAATCTTTTATTTTATGACACTTAGCACATATTTAATTGCACAGCCAAAAGCACTTATGTTTGTCCACTTAAAGTGCTGCCTTGCAGCCCTTTTAACACTGAAGCACTTTTAAAACTGTGACTAACCATGAAGCCCATTCAGTCTCCGTCAAGCTCTGCTCATTTTTATTCTCTTCAGCCAATTAAACTTGTCAATTAAGAAATCATACAGAAAATCACCATCTCCCCCGTTGAGCATGGCCACTAGTTGGCTTCTCTCCATGTGAGTGCTGATGTATGGCTGGACCCCCCACTATACTGAGGTGAGGGGGTGGTGATGATCACTAAATGGCTCATCTGGTCAATTACAGCAGGAGAGAGAGGCACACAGCTTACTGACCTTTGCTGTACGGTTCCTGGCAGTGGGACCTGGCGGTAGGCAAGTTAGATTAGATTTATTACAGAAATTGGAAAACATAAACACCTTGGAAAGACCAAATCCTTCTTCACAATACAGTATTAGTTATGTAGTGAACAGTTGATAGTGAAAGTCACAACTTGGACACAAATCATTTCAGTGTAAAAAAAAGGACACTTCCACTGAGAAGACATTAAACCTTTATCATCAGGAATAAAGGGCTTGAACACTATCAGAGACATTGTGTTAAACTGTACTCTTTTGGGTACAAACACTGTCACAGGGGCGCTACCTTCAAGTCTGCAATACCTTTAGTCTAAGTTTAAGTTTTGTGTTTTAAATCCTGTCTTGACTCCTCGCTGTATACTTCACATTTCTGTTTAAAAAGGTATAGAAATATGTATTTTTCCAATGGAAGTGAATACAGGGTACTTATAAAACTCATTTAAGGTTCACAAATGGATATTAAGGACCATGTTATACATTGGGGAAAATTTTGGTACAGGTGCAGTACCATTTTTCTGACAGTGTCCCAAAAGAAAAATTTGATTGTGCAAATGTTGCTCTTGTACAGCTCAGCCAGGGGGGTCCTTGCACTAGGCAAAGGTAGGCAGCCCCATAGGGTCCCCATGAGATGAGGGCCTTATGAAAATGCAAATAGACATAAGACACATGTTGATGTTAAGTGGCCAGTTGCAAAATACAGATATGCTATAAAAACAGCTGTAATTTGTAAGAGATTTATTTTCAGTAATTTTGATGTAACTCACCCTTCAGTCGTGGTTGTAATATGGACTAATCCATGTTGTTACATGATGACACAACTGTGTAAAGACAGACTGGTATGGACAAGGCAATTAACCTTATTTTACATTGTGGAGACAAGGTATTTCTGAGTGTTGAGAGGAAAAATCAAATAAAGTTATCCAAATTCAGTAGAGAAATGCAAGAAGAGTGAGGAAAGCAAAAGGTTTACTGCTTCACTCCCAGAGCTATCTTTTTTTTAGCCAGCTTTAATTTAGTATAGACAGTTCCTGTGTTTGGGGTAGTTACTCAAAAAAGTAATCTGTTACAAGTTACTAATTACTAGAGGCCCCATTCCTTTTCACCCCTGTGGCTTAGGAGACTTAACAGAATTCCTTAAGAGAATGAACTTTAGAGAGAAAGGAGACCTGATATGTTTCGATCTCTGTCTTAGACACATCTAAGCACAATGCCTGATTTTATTGTGATCTCTGTTAAAACTCTACTAAAAGAAGACACATAAGGTTACTGAGATCCTTTGTTCAGAAAAAAACATCTGAGCAGCAAGAGGAACTTAAGCAAAAATCTCTATTATCTTTCCATCTGATCTGAGTGTCATCTAGGAGAAACTGTGCAGATATTAAGATCTCTTTTTATCTTTTTCTATGGGAGAGTGCTTTTACTGTGAGTCCAGCCCAGCCTATGGCCTCCCCCGCATCAGCAGCATCCACTGCAGATAAATATTGATCATGGATGGTTTTAATTACTTTCCTAAATTGAGCAATTTTGGTATTCCCTCTTGAATCCCTGTGGAAGATCTTTGTGTGTGTGTGTGTGTGTGTGTGTGTGTGTGTGTGTGTGTGTGTGTGTGAGAGAGAGAGAGAGAGAGAGATAGACAGAGAGAGAGAGAGACAGAGAGAGAGAGAGAGAGAGAGAGAGAGAGAGAGAGAATACTGAGGCCTATAAATCATGCTGGATACATAATTCATTGCAAGTGTGTGAAAAGGACAAGACAAGATGCTTTGGATCATTGCAAATAACATGTGGCCTCTCTTTCAGAAGTGTGTGTGTGCGTCTGTGTGTGTGTGCGTCTGTGTGTGTGTGTGTATTCTGGACAGGAACAGTGTTTCAGGCTATCTCTTTTAAAGCTGTGAAATATAAAGAGGCATATAATGGGGAGAGTGAGTGATATGCCGTAATGTTAACGCACAGATTTTAAAGCAGATGGAGGATTCTGTATTGTATTTGTAATGTTTATGTGTTCACATGCTGTTTGCTTGGCTACATCAGTAAGTCAGGAAAAATATTATAAACATCTTGTTGACAGCTACACATAAATCCACCTCTCTTCAAAAGTCTTAAATCACTGTTCAGAAGTTTCGAAGCAGTGTTTTCAACAACATAAAACAATATGTTTGCAGACAAATGTGCACAGCTTTAAACAATTAGTAGACTCCTGCTGTCATTAAAAGCCTGATATTTTTAGATGCTGTCAATAAAAGCTCCCAAATTGGAAAACAAAACTGAGAAAGCTGTTTAGCATCAATAATTAAGTTATCATATATTACAGGGAGATTCACTGGAAATAGACACTGAATAATCTGTAATAACTTTCACTAGAATGAAGCAATCTGAACGAAACAAAATGCAATGTACTCCTCAGTATACAGAGCTATGAACAAGCTGGGATGCCCCTTTGTTGGAGCGATGTAGTAGGCGCTGGACAGCCATTGTGATGTTTAATATCCGTTTGCAACTTCCCTTCATGTGTCTGGCAGAAAACGGAGATCATCTCCAGCATCACATGTAATCAATCACACATACGTCAAGATATGTAGCATATTTTTGGTTCAGATTGCTTTCATCCTCATGGGACTTATAATAGAATATTCTGGGCCTCTTTCAAGTGAATCTCCCTGTAGTAATTAATTCAATGTGCTCCAAATGCAGAAATCAGTTATTGAGGCAGCTACAGCACTGTGCTGTCAGAAACATCTAGAAGTGTTTCAGTTATTTAATTTCCAGTCAAATTATTCCAAAGTTCCAATTATTTAATGTGTCCACTCTTTACCTGTGTTTCAGCTTCCATTCTTTTCATGAGACTTACTTTCAGTTTTTCATTTTTCTGCAGCTCCAAAGTTCAGTCTTAGGCCCACTCACATTTTACTCCCTGCCCATGCCCCTCCCGCAATATTTTGGACACATTAAATAAAACAGCCAAAGATTAAAAGTGAAAAGTTTGTAACAGACATTGTAAGTAGTAGTTCTGTATAAAAGAAAAAAAAACGCAAGTGATTCCAGACCTTTGAAAACTAGTGTACTTCGGAATGAAGACTAATAATTTTAGTCTATCAGAGCATGTATCATCAATTTTCCTGGATTTCCTTTATTCATTTTTACACCATTTGAAAATGCTACCTGTCTTTTACATTGTATGACCATTTCAAGAATGAATGGACTAATAGAAAAGATACTAAATTACTTGGAAAGTAATCTTGTTATGTTAGTGTATATTAAAGCTGAGAACTTTTATTGCTTCTATAGAATTACAGTTTCAGAGATGCAATGTGTGGTGGGCCCTGCAGGCCTTCTGCCTTGCAGAAACACATTCTAAGCTGACCCTGACTCTGCACACGAACATCAGCAGCTTTCCCTGGAGGACAGGCCCTGCTCTCAGGTAGATTACTCTGTAGAATGGCAGCCATTGAAGTTTAGGACAGAGGGACAGATGCTGCAGGATTGGGACGACCCTTGTGCTAACCTTGTGCTGACCTGCTCATGCAAGCGCACCAGGAGGATATTTCTACAACCGGCTCATCAGAGGAGCTCCACATAACCAAGCCCACCGCTCCGGGGGCTGCACCCAGCTTTAAAGGCGAGAGAAGCAGCCAGAGCGACTGGGGCGCTGACCCTAATCTGGAGAAGACTGGTCCAGGATGTGGAGGGTAACTCTGGTCAGCTGGACTGAACCAGGAGACTCAGAGACGATGAAGGTGAAGCAAAGTGCCAATGCATAAAAAATAGCAGGTGGCATTCAAAACCACACAGGTCCCTCGAGCAAGAAAGAGCAGGGGAAGAACCGTGTCTCCCACCAGGGGGCCGGCATTTAGTCATTTGGGAGAGATTCATTCAAAGCCACTTTTTTCTTTCATACTTTAAAAGCAAATTATTGCTGTTTTAATGTTTCCCCTACATTAATTATTTATTTATTTTATATTAATTATATTATTTATTTTATTTTACAGTTCGATTGAAAAGTTTTGAACTATTTGTCAGATCATTGATTGTTGTTTTATCATTTAGTACTCTTTTCAGTTTCTTCAATACATTCAGTTATTTGTAATTCGTATATTAACATTTAAAATTTAATAACTTAGTGTAGAGTGAAATGTTGTAAACTAGCCACTAAAACATAAAATTATGAAGCTTATTACTTACTTATTGTTCCACGTCTCCAAAGATGGTTGCATCTTTTGCTTCTTGCAATCCAAGTAATCCCAAACACTATAAATGATAACATAACATAGTTAAGTTAATAAAAAAGCAGCAAATATAATACAAAAAAATCTAATGGTAAATGACAATTAGTAATTTTATGAGGCATTCTGAATATTATTTTACTATCATTTAATTGTCATTATTAATAACAATTATTTTGGAATCATCTACAGCTCTGGTGATTTTTTTCCCATGTATAAAACTTCTCACATGAGCATGTGTGGCACTCACCATTGAGTTAAAAAAAGTGTTTCTTGTAACTCAGTAGAGAGTGGCATGGATGTACCTACTCAATACTGTGCCATCTATATTTGTAGGTTTGTTCACTCATTAATCTCAACTTCCGTTTTTTTCGCTATATTTCTATTCATACTTTTGAATCGTGTATCCAGGCTTTATTTACTTTGCATTGCCTCCTGCTCAGAAGAAGAGGCTTGCCATGTCGCTGTGCAGTCTGTAAAGAAAAAGCCTATTCAAACCAATACAAACACACTGACATCTCTCCAAGGCCCCTAACAGCAGATCTGCTCACACTCTCACTGGAATACATGCAGAGATGACCATGTGAGAAGAATGGAGCACCATGTGGGGAAGATGAGCAATATGTTCCCATTCTGAGATCACCAAACAACTTGCATTGTAACCAAGTCATTTTTTTATGTGTTCTGTGATTAAAACATGATGACTAATGGTCCCATGAAAATATTACTGACTAAATTTCTGGATGTGTGATGTACAGGTCATGCACTGTGCTGTGCCCTCGACAACACAAAGTAATAATCAATACAGTATGTCTTTTTTTCTTAAAAAACTATATCCTATTGATGGCTTGGAACACAGCGTAGAAACACAGAGACTTCATCGCAAACAGGTAACACAAAGGACTATATATGGGAATCTTAATGTATGTAAAATGACCTGTAGGTGTGCAACCAAGGTGTGAGTGGGCAGAGACAGGGAGGGTCCACATGGAGCCTCCCCACAGGGAGGAGACAACATGACACAATTGTTTTTATTCTCTTCTCTTTCTTACAATAATGATAGTAGTAGTAGTAGCAGCAGCAGTAGTAGTATAGTTACACATAGTTTAAATATAATTGAGCTCAATTAAATCAAGTAAACTTATATTTAATAGAAGAACCATATAGAACTCTTAATGTGATAACATTGGCATTCCTGTTGAATGTGAGTGAAGTTATTGTGAATGAAGTGTTGGCAAAATGAATTGCTGTATCCATGTATGTCATGAAAGAATCCACAAAGGCAGATACTGAACCAGGAGACTCAGAGACGATGAAGGTGAAACAAAGTGCCATGCATAAAAAATAGCAGGTGGCATTCAAAACCACACAGGTCCCTCGAGCAAGAAAGAGCAGGGGAAGAACTGTGTCTCCCACCAGGGGTCCGGCATTTAGTCATTTGGGAGAGACTCATTCAAAGCCACTTTTTATTGCTATTTTAATGTTTGCCCTACATTCATTATTTATTTATTTTATATTTATTATATTATTTATTTTATTTTTTTATTATTTTATTATTTTTATTATTTTATTTTACAGTTCGATTTAAAAGTTTTGAACTATTTGTCAGATCATTGATTGTTGTTTTATCATTCAGTACTCTTTTCAGTTACTTCAATACATTCAATTATTTGTAATTCATATATAACTATCATCAACTAACTATCATCCTAAATTAGAACGATAGCTAAATACGTTATGGGTAAATTACAGTCATGGTCACTCCATGTGAAGTTTTCATATTGCATCAAGTTGTCATTTGAATGGCTCATCTTGCATCCAGCGCTCTGCTTTTACATTAGAAAACATAATTATGAGGTTAAGCTGAGTTCATGTAGCTTATGATGGATAACCAGCCGCAGTGTCTTGTGGATGAAGCAGTTCTACTTTGTCAGTTGTTAAAATTTAGTGGCAGAAAAAGAAAATTGGCAGGTTGAATTTAAAGCTACACTATATAAGTTTTGGATATTTGGAGTCCTCACTATTGGAAATATGTAACTGCATGCAATTTGAAGAAGAACATTTTATAATGTCAGTTGTGCTTCGGACCCCTTCCCCAAGTAGATGAATCCATTGATTGTGAGCATATATTAAGAACGTTCAAAGAGAGCTCAGTCAAAGTCTGGAGAAGAGTATGTCTTCAGAGGATGTGAATCTATCTATTGTCATCATACGTGTCTTTCTCAGTACAATAGTGATTTTGCATTTGGGACTTAACCATCAAGCCACACCGTCTTCTTTTTGAGCCTGTGTGCTTGTGTTAATACGTAAAGATGTATCACATGGTCTGACAAACTCATGCAAAATCTGACCTGACTCCTCTGAATTATTAATTTGGGCCTTACAGGGTGATTTGCAACAGGACATGCACATCATATAGTGTATTTTTAATTTTATTTAATTTATTTAATTTAAAAAAGACAATCCTACACTTTGCTGCTTTAAGGCTAAGTTGTAATTGTTACGTGACAGGACATATGAAGGTATCTCAGGCCTTTAGTTTAAGATCTCTGCTCTACAGTCTCTGGCCATAAAGACCAGTGGTCACACTGACAATGCAGACCAGCCACTAACGTGTGACTTGCTGCAGTATATAACTCTGTTTTTCATCGCTGAGTGCTTCTGAGCTGAAGGAGCTTCAGCTAATCGGCCCTGCTGGGGATAATCACGCACTGATAAGTTCCAGCACCTTCCAGATGCACGCTGCTACCTGCTGTCCATCTGCAGGCTTATCGAAGAGCCGGTGCAGCTTCCTCCTCGACTGTCACTGCTATCCAGTCTCTCTCTCTCTCTCTCTCTCTCTCTCTCTCTCTCTTCTCATTCCTCCTTCTTTCTCGTTCAAACTCCTCTTTCATCTGCTCTGCTCTATAAGCCTGCTGGAATTGCCGAATAAACAGCTGTCTATCTGCCGTGTTCTGATCTCCTGAATTCGATTTACTGTTCTTTGAATTGCAACTACAAGATGTCCCATTACCTCTCCCAATCCCACCTCTCTCTCTCTCACTTCCTCTCCCTATTAACTGCCTGTGTGGCATTAAACTGGTCGAATTGAGCGAGGTATTTATATAGCTTGTGCCTCTACGTTTGAGATAAGAGTTGTGACTCAGTCTGTAGCTGATTGAGCTTTAGAAGAGCTCAAGAGGCCTCGTGTGTCTCGTAAGCTGTGAGTGGGAACACTCACATTATATCTGTTGTGACACTGGAAAAAAGGCTCATGTTTCCATTCAGTGTGATTTTCCATGTTTTTCACAGTATTTCTTTTTACCACGGCTCTAAACCCTGCAGTCATATGTGTTTGTGCGTGCATGTGTGTGTAATGGGAGGTTATTGTGCAGCTTTTATTGGCCATGTTCAGGTGTAGAGGCTGATTTGGTAATGGCTCTGCTGTTGTTAAAGGAATTATGCAGCTGAGTCTCAGTCGTTTTCTTTTAATGGCTGCTGTCCGAAAATAATGCCTGACTGGGCCTGCACTGTGTTTGATCAGCGAGCTACCAAGATGGATTTCTAAAATGTTCCTTTAATTGACTTTCTGCATTTCAGATGGAGAGTTGGGATTTTTTTTCCTCAGCTTTCTTTCCAGTTTAGTCATGTTTGTTTCCACCAATGAGACAGACCTCCCCCAATACCCTGCGTTACCAGGTAGGGCTAAAGGATTAAATGTTTTGGAGTTGAAGCTGCAATTTGAAAGACTGCAGGGAGATACTATTTGAATTCAAACCTACATCAACAAAATTGAACTTAATAACACAGAGTTCATGAACTGCTTGTAGTTGGGGTGAGGCTGAAGCCTCAAGCTGGAAAAAATGATTATGCTGTTTTTTGGCCAAGGATCTCAATTTGAAATTGCAATATTGTTCAGAAAATTCATAATCAGATAATTTCCTCAAATTGTTCATACCACCTATGAAGCAAGGTTTCCTCTATGCTGCATAAAGTGCCCCTGCATCTTTTCAAAATTTGACTAAATGTCATGATTGGAGGAGAACACTAATTGCCAATTCAGTTAAGTCAGCTGAAAGATACCTGGGTTGGATCACCTTGAGTGATGAGGGGGAGAGGAAAGGCTACCCAACTCTTCTAGAGTGAGGCCAGTTATGCTGTCTTGAACTCACAGCCACACATGGCTGTGGAATCACAAAGGACCAAATCTCCTAGTGGTTATATCATGTTGGGAATTTAAATGATCTTCATCCCAAGGAAAGGCAGAATTGAGTGATGTGCAAGATAAGAATTTAGACAAATACAAGTTTTCTGTTGCAAACACTTTTAACACATTTTGGGACCCAACTTGATTGTGATTTTTAATTTGTTGATTTGATTTGTTGTTTTTAATCTGCCTACACTAGTATTTTTTAATTCATCAACTATCATTCTGCTTAAATTTCCTTTGACTAATTGACCTGTATTTCTAAAGCTGCTGATGTAATGTACTGATCAAGGATCTGATTATGTGAAGAAGATCACATCCAAGAACAGCACTCCTACTCTGAGGAGCTTCATTAATACAGACTTTATATTTAGACATTACTTTATATTTGTGTTGTGCTTCATTTAAACATCCCTTAATTTACTTGCTGCTGGTTGGATACAAAAAACACTGGTTGCGATATGTGAGGAAACATTTATGAAGTTTGATATGCCAATAAACAGAACCACTATAGCTACACTATTTAATTTCTCACTACAAGTGCATACATAAGTAAATATGTTGCATAGCACTCTCATAGCAGTTACCAAATAATTCATAGTAACTGCTGGATAATAAGCCCTAGAATTAATAACTAAATAATAAGCCTAGAGTTGAAGGGGTTAACTGGATTACAATAAATCCTCCATTGTTACAGCCATGGCGGGGTTCGTTCTCTTTGGAAATGGAGGTGAAATCAATAGGCGTTGAAGGCGAGAGTGTATTTAGCTCCGCGGCCCATTCGTGGTCTTTTATGCCCTCCATGACATCGTCCTCATGTGACAGACATCTGGAGAACAGACAGGTCTCCATCCAGAGGCCAGAGGAGCTGTCTTCCTGCACCAGCTGCTGTTAACTACCCAACCTACAGGCTCCCCTCTCCACCACTTAAATATTCCTCATGGAATTTGCCCCAGCAGTTCTACAGAAGGCCCAGTACACCGACATTGTGCTCAAATTGGCAGGCAACGAGGTTGGGACATGAGGGATGCTTGTTGGAGGGGGGTGGAGACTGGGGGGGGTTAACCTATCCCCCCCACCACCACACCTCCTGGGACCCACTTGGCCAGCTCTCATCCTCATAATTATAATAAATTTGACATTTCATAGATAATATTGATTTCTTTATTTTAGCATTTCACCATAGGTGACAGTCTAGCGTCAAGAATGAAATTTCTATTGATCTTCCGCGCATTAATCCCTCTTGTGTATGTGATCATTTTTATAAGACCTTTTACTGCACATAAATCAATATTTCATATCTGCTGCCGCGACAGAGGAGATGTCATATTTGTAAACTGCAGCTTGACACCAACGATTCTTTTTTTCCCTTTTCTTCTTCGTTTTTTCTTTTTTTTTTCTGGTTCAGCTGCAACTGTGCAAGACCAGTCAATTTGAGGGTCTGCAGACGGAGCAGGTATGTAGAAGGTCCACACACAGACACACACACACTCACTCATACCCACCACCCGTCTAACAATGAAATAGCATTTTAAGGGGAAATGAGCAGGCATGCCGGTGGGTGGTAAGTGATGAATAATTAAAATGAATTGGCTAACCGCCGCAATTGATTAGCCTTCTCTAGCACTGGAGATATTGACCACAGCACTAATTTGGCTGTTAATTTCTTCTGTGCGTACTTCTTTGTTCTCAGCGAGTCAATGGTATGTTTCATTGCCAGCTCTCAGATGTGTAAACTCACCAGACCACCTTATTGTACAGACTGTTGCTCCTGTATTAACCCCTTAAATTCCAGAGTTATTGTTCAGTTATATCTTAACGGGTTCATGTCATGGGAAATTAAATTTTCCTCACTTTTCCAGTCGCTCTTTTGAAATAAAAGAGATTCATTTAGTACATAAATATTATTTTGATGAGGTTTAAAAAAAAACCATCAGTCCACACAGTGCAGTTTATGGAAACTATGCTGAAAAAATAGCTCGTTTGAATTTTCTCTTGTGACGTCTCAACATTCATTTGCATGTATCCACCTATCCACCCATCCACAGCAGTTTATCCCTGCCCATTCTTGTTGAAGTTATAAAGAGTGTTTCAGTGTTTTAGCTTAGACTGCATGTTGAATTAGACTCACTTCAGAGCAGAGATCCTATACAGTCTTCAACATACACTAAGAAAAACTGTTTAATACTAAAGGATAAAGTTGGAAAATGATCAAATTTGACTGGTTTTGGTGCATAAATCAACACAAATGTACTAAGTTTCCAGAGGGAAATAAAATAAAAAAAATACCAGAAAAATGTACGACATGGCCCCTTTGAAACTTATTCTTCTTGTTCACTTTCTTTTGTTTGTGAGATTTTACTGGGAAAGATAAAATTATTTTAACACACTGTTTAGTCAGATACCCCACATTCAATGAGGCGTTTACTGTCAATACTGTTGATTTCTGAACACTTAGACATGTGGTGTTGTCAGGGACGTGACAGTAACCAGTGAGAGGATGCACGACTGTTTGGTGAGGAAAAAAAAAAAGGAATCTGATCTGCGGTGTGCAGCAGACACCTGACCTTTTCCCATTTTTCGCTGAACATGTCCCTTCCCTACCGATGAGAGCGCTCCACGCCACTGTGAAAGGGAGGCCAGTGCATTAAGAGCATATGCTAATTCCACCAGCCGCTCCTAATTGATGCCATTTTACCAAGTAAACAAGACTTCTGTCCACAATGGATCTGTTTCTGCCAGCTGAGGAGAGACGTGCGTGCTGCCGCTCTCCGTAATTTCTCCACTGAAGCAGCTCTGCTATTGGCGTGCCATTATTGCAAATTATAAGGCTTCCTTCAGGACAGAGGAAGTGCTATTCACGTTTATTTCTTTAAAGGCCATCCTTCTCTTTTCTTCTGTCTCTGTCTATCAATTTTTCCTCTCTCTCTCTCTCTCTCTCTCTCTCTCTTCCATTCTGTCGCTCTCTGTTTGTGTGTATGTGGGAGTGTGACTGGGGTGCAGCTGTAGTATGATGGTCAGTGTGACAGTGTGTGGCTTGTCAATTGCATCAGCTTCACTCAGCATCATCATACAGTGTCATCAGAAGCCATATTCAGAACACAGAAGAGCAACAGGCCTACACACACACGCGCACACACATACATACACACACACACACACACACGCACACACACACACACACACACACACACACACACACACACACACACAAAACATCTGGATTTTTTTTACAATTTCAGGCAAAATACATATATAATGAAAGTCAAATATGCCCAATAGGTATTATGTATTAGTAACTTAGTAACTATCTATTTGTAACATAATAATCAGGCTTCCCATAAGAATAATAGTAAGTACTTACATGTAATAAAGTGGTACATGTGTGTACTATGTATTATGTAATGCTCTACAAGAATTACACAAAAATAAGTACCTATATGCAATAAAAAGGTCCATATATATATATATATATATATATATATATATATATATATATGTGTGTGTGTGTGTGTGTGTGTGTGTGTGTGTGTGTGTGTGTGTTTGTGTGTGTGTGTGTGTGTGTGTGTGTGTGTGTGTGTGTGTGTGTGTGTGTGTGTGTGTGTGTGTGTATGCAACTACCATTTGGTAACATTATATCGCTGTTGTTAGAAAAAATTCTTATGTCTCCATTTTTGAGTTTTTTCAGTTTTTGACATAATTTGAAATGACCTGTTACCCTTTACAATGTATGTACAATGTATGTTTACCCAAAATGTCTTGTAAATATGTCTGGTTCCATTGACTTACATTAAAAGTAAAGTAGGTTTTTTCCCTCTCCTATATCGTTATCATTTTGGAGATACAATGTTTTCTTCCGACAACAGCGATATGTGCCTATATGTAAAACTGTGCCTACATGTATTAAATATGAAATAAAATGAACCTTTATTGTCATTACACATTGTACTTGTACATTTGTGCAATGAAATTGGTTTACAGCCCCCCTCCCCTCTTGGTGCAATAGAATTAGAAAAGTTTAAACATAAAATAGAAAAGTTTTAAAATATAAACGAATTAAATAACAGATTAGAGCTACGGTTAACTATACAGGCGTAAGCATAAATTAACTAAGCTCTCCTAAATATACTTGTAAGTGCTTACATTTAGTAATAATGTATCCCATATGTGTTATACATGTGTAAATATGTACACATCATAACATTGCCCATGTGTATAAGTTCTATGTAATAACATATCCCTTGTGTTGTATATATCTTTGCTGTAAGCCAGTAAGCCAGCTGTCCTTCATCTCATGTGAAAGTTGTTGAGGATATGATGCTGTTGCACTAAAGCACCATCAACATTAAGACTTTTTTTCTCCCTTAAGGTTACTATTTTGATTTTGGAGATATGAGGTTTTGTTTCAGCAGTGATGCTTTGTAAGTTTTTCTGAAAGTGTTTTATATTTAACCTTTACCTTCACCTTAGCATTCAAAAATAAACAATATGCACACATACTGATTACTATCTCTCTCTCTCTCTCTCTCTCTCTCTTTCTGTTTGTCTTTCTCTCTCTCTCTCCTCTCCTGTGTCAGAGATCCATCGCTCCTGTCACTCCTCTAATGTTCTGTGAGTGTGTTCCCTCGTTTCTGTGTAATGGTGATGGAGTGGCTGTCTGAAGCCCTTCACTTCTCTCCACTCATATATTGGAAAAGAGGATGACCCTTCAGATCGCCACCTTTTAACATCCCAGCACTCGAGAGGGAAAGAGACAGACAGAAAAACAGACAGACAGATAATGAGGAGGGCTATAGAGACAATGCTATATCTTTCTGTCTCACTAGTTTGTCCATCATTCATCATACAACTAAGTAGTTGTACGCCTTTGAATGTATGTCCGAATATTTCCTGCCAAAAGTTTGGGGACACCTAGCTTTTTAAAACGGTTTAATAAAAATGATTGTTTTATTGTCAGTTTTGCAAAAAAACATAAAAAAGTAGCCTGGTTTATTTTGAGGGAAATCAATGTCACAATACTACCCTGTAAATGATGCCAAAGCCCACATTTTATATTCTTGTTGTGAAGTCAGCATTCGTCACCACTCAAATCGTTCTGGTGTTTAAAGGGTTTTAATCACTTTTGACCCAAAGCAATTACGGAAAACCTGTCATTTGACAGGGAGTGTCAATTTTCAATGTTCTTCATTAAATAACAGACTGAAAAGGCATCTCAGTTCAGTAATTGCAGTGTTAGTTAGTACTGCACTATTTCTGCCATTCTTTAAATTTTCACCTTGATTTTCTTGAAATCATATTTGAAGTAAATTATGATGATGATAACAATGACGATGACAACTCTGATGAGGACAGGCCTTTCACAATGAAATAACTGTATTTAACCTTCATGTGTACTTTTTTATTCATTTTAATCAGCTATTAAAATCTTACTTCTCAGCTGTCTTTTCTTAGTAGCTAATACTGACATGACCTGATATACTGCACTGTTGTGTTTGTGCACAACACTTATAGTCATTTTTACAACTACACAGGATCATGTGTAGAGTTTTCATGTTTTCCTTGGGTGTCAAAATACAAGCAAAAACATTCATTCTTCTAGCATGCATGCTATAATTTTTGTGTTAGAGACTTTGATATCTAGCATTACCTTTGCAAAGTCAATACGAAGTTATAATTCAAATAATAACAATTGGTCATCACATCTGCACTTAGTGGTCGTGTTAAAGTGCTTAGTGACTTTATCATCACCCTGAAAAGTTAAGAATTAGCTCTAATGACTTTCTGTATGCCTGGTAGCTTTAATTTCAAGTGTTCACAAGGAGAACTTCCAGCTTTTTAAAATTAGATTTATTTGCCTCAACCTAACTGATATTAACACACCCAGGTCACCTCCAGTGAAATACAACAACTGTGGAAAATAGTTGTGGTCAGCCTGAGTACTCGTGAGCAGCTTAAATTGTGGTCAGGTGATTATGTAATAATTGTGACAGGCCCAGATGAAGATTGATTTCGATTCCGTTATTAATTCTGATCATAGCAGGAATATTGCCATGGTGTGCTTAAAATCCCTCTGCAGAATGGCTGAAGATGTTTGGTTTGAAGAGACAGAGTAAAGTATTTTTGATTTATCTCCATTTGTTAAGAGACTTTGACCTTTGTAAATTCAATTTCATGAAATATAAAATGCTCGTTTTCCCTCCAAGAGGACAAATGGCGGCTGTGAGGGCAGGAGAATGCCATTGTCGATGGTGGAGATATTTAATCGTATGGAATTAACAACCGCTGTGGTTTCCTTAGATTTGATTAAAGAGCTATTTTGCTATTTCCTGACGCACTTGGCAAGGCACAGTTAAAAGAATTCATTTTTTTCCTTTCTATGTAACTGAATAAACAATATGTATATGTATGTTTTTTTAGCATGAAATTGAATCAAAATGCACGTTTTACATTGAGGCCCAGTGAAAGAAGACAGGAATTGAATTTGGCAGGCAGGAATTCAGTTACTAAGCTAAAGGCTTTAGAAAATAGCCTGACTGGCCAGGGTTAACAAATGCTTGTGCTTGATGTCTGTCTGCCTGATCCGTCGGTCTTTGTAAGATCTCAGGTAATACTGTGACTATGCGCATGTATTTTTTTTAGAAAAAAGAAACAAAATCATTTATTTTTGGTTACTGAGGTTCAGGTTAGAGTAAGCTTTAGGGCTAGGCTTAGAACATTATCCAGTACCTGGTTTGGCTTAATTACGGCTTCTTCCTGAATTAAATCAGGTGTGCTGGTGGTGGATGTGAACAAAACTATGTGATGGGGCAGCATAGAACAGACATCTGGAATCTCCTTTCTTCCAACTGGTCCTTACGACAGCAAAATCACTTCTGTTTGTTTGTGTTTATTCTAAGGTTAAGTAGTGTTTTTACCAGTAAACCACACTGTGCATATAAATGGTTTTACACAGTTTGTTCAGATGTTTTTTGTTTTTTTTCACATGCTAACATATTGTTGCTCTCAGGACAAAACCTTATATCTCCATTTTTGTTGTTTTTCATTTTCTGAAATATATACATACATATTCTTAGCTTGTAATGGTTTCTAGATATTTTCAAGTGCTTTTGGATCAATTATATCATTCCATTCAGCATGAAATTTTAACATATGACAAAATACAAATGGAGAAGGACAGTAATACTATGCATATATTGCAGATATAGGTATTACATGTAAATACTCATATATACAGCGTATATTATACATGGAGGGCACTTCTCTGCCAGCACTTCTCTTATGGCTGGCAGCTCAAAATGTTTTACAGACAGGTGATAAACTTTAACAGTAATAAAAAAATTATAAATACAAGTTATTAATGCTAAGTTAAAATCATGTGAAGCAATGCACTTGATCAAATGATACCAAAAAGAATTGTAATTAAATTTTAAAACAAAGAGTTACATTTTTAAAGGTTTCTTCAGCTTGTGCACTTCACTTGGACTTGAGTTCAACAATTTAAAAGCATAATAATCAAAAATATCTCTCCATGTTTTCCAGAATTACAAAAAGCATTTGCAGGAGGCCAGTAATGCAGATGTAAGATCAAGTCTTTAACATATACAAAGGCCCTAATACTGACATTTTTTTGCTGAATCTGTGAAGCCAAGAACTTGGACAGCTTTTGACTTCTGAGGTTATGGTTACATTTGAGTTTGGTGGATAACTTTTGGTTTCTGAGCACATGGTTAGGCGTAGCACAGCAGCATTTAGTTACAGCTAAACAGAAGGACATGGAGACACCCCACAAAGCCATGAATACAATCCTACTTGTGTATATGTCTTATGTATATATATATATACATACACGTGCAGTGATTTTCCTTAATAAGGCCCTGATATTACGGTTAGGCCTCCATGTTTAGGTGGACTAATAACCATTAATTTCCCCTTTGACTATAATAGATGCTTTAATTCTTGACCCCCTTCCCCCATCGCCCGTCCCAGGCCGCAGGTCCCCGTCAGCGGAGCTTTAATAAGGGCATTATTCCAGAAGGTTTCGGCATTGGGATAAATCACTGCGAGAGGGTCCTGACGGAGATAGATTGGGGGGAGTAATTAGGGAAAGCTTCGTGCCTTCCTCAATGCCACTCATTTAGCGCGCACTTTTTATCAGTCTCTGCCTTGTCCCAGTACGCTGCCCCGTCTGCATGTGTGTGCATGTGAGAGAGGTTTTAAAATTCCTTCGTTATGTCATGGCACAGACAGATCCCGTATGGTTGGATGTCACCAGCTCTTGCTCTTCGCGCGATGGCTAGCACAGTTGGACAGGTCTTAATTGGAAGGAATCGGGGTAGTGAGTACCAGCGTGTGTGTGTGCGTGTCAAAGACGGTTGCTGACGGAGGGAGGCACAGGACATGATGCTTACCCCCACCACACACCTCTTTCTCTCTTTTCTCTGCTCTGTGGTCAGCATTAGTGTTATCTTCTTCTTTCTGTCCACCTGACCTTATGTTCACATTTCACTGTGCTCCATACAAGTGCAGTGTGTGTCTGTCTGCATGTCTGCGACGCACATCTACACCAGTGTGTAAGCACCTGCATGTGTGTGTGAAGCATTCTGAAAAAATTCTAGGCCTGCAAAATGCAGGCTCCGTGGCACCTTTAAGTCTCTTGAAAATACATGTGTACTTGAAAAATCATAGACTTACTGTAGGGGAGCAATGGGCACCACCTAATGTAGATAACATGTAATGTAGACTTTTTATGTAGTTAAAATACTTTAAGTAAATTATGGACTAGGATAGAATTCACAGCTACAGCATTTCAATCAGCCTGTTGGTGTCAATAATATAGCCCCACATTATGTAAATGAAAGAAGTCCATGTCAACACAAAAGTGAAAATGTGAGAGTAAGCAAAATTTACATTGGCATATTCCTTCTCATTAGAGAGTTAACCTGTGCCTAATGTTATACGTGAAACATCAGCCAAAACCTGTCCCAAAGCCCTGTAATTTGTAGGCTCTGCCAGGTTTTCGTTTTAATGTGCATTTAAAATGCTCATCAAGCTTGCATTCCTACTGTTTTTGGAATGCTTTTCCAGACTGTACGAGCTATATGGATCTTTTCCTTTTGCTTTAAAGTGACCCTATACCTTAACCCCTAAATGGCCAGGACCCAGTTTACTTTGAAGGTTACACTGATGTCCCTGTAGTTACTTGAATAATAAGCCTTAGCGTGTAATACGCCTGGTATTTTAGGGGGTAAATTATGTTTATGTTATTAAAGTAACTGATTGAACATTCAATTTTGTCACAAGCATTGCAATCATAACACTACTAAACTATTTCAGCAGTGACTGTTTCAGTAGTGACAATTTCAGCTAATTTTGAGCAGAACTCAAAAATGTTAACCAGTACATGACCAGCACAGTTTAGAACAGCTGTACAAACATAAAACTAAAATGTTTTTCATTGAAACGCATAAAGTTGACTTGGTTGCAGAAAATGTGTGTTTTAGTAGTGACAATTCTTAATGTTCCACACTGATTTTGAGAGTTTGGGACACATTACCTTCAACACAAAGGGATGTAACTGCTCACCATGTGGCCATGAGGGACAGGGATGCAGCCTCAGTTCCTGCTCTAAGACGCAGGGGTGTGGCTAAAATAAAGCTCTGCCTGTGGACATTATTTGGACTGTGTTTTAGCAGTGACATGAAAACATGGGACGGCATCTTTGAATAAACTTTCTCTATGTGTGTAAAAATTGAACTCATGCTAAATCTAAATCTTTCAACTTCACTTTAAAAGAAGTCAGAAGGATCTTTTAAAAAGATGTAGGGGTTAGGGTTTGGGACAGACACCTCCCTAAAGAAACTGCCCTATATATCATGACTTTGTATACATTTATACAATATATACTTTGTATATATTTAGCTTATTACTATTAACAATTGATACCTAGATTTTAAAGAGATCACAATATAATTCTTGTAAACATCTAGGTCTGAATACTTATGTAACTTATGTAATGTATTTTTTCCACTGTGGAACCACAGTTTGAACTTGGTAAAATGGTCCAAATGTAAAAAAATAATCTTCCACCTACTAAGCTGCAAGTGATCCTAGAAGCCTCAGCTAACTGATAAATTATTGACAGACCAGTAAAATGTAGCAGATCTGGGCCATTAAGAGATTTAAGTATCACAATGAAGACTTTGTATAAGAGTGGAATAATGTGTATTATAATAAAACTTGCCTTTCCTTGTAAAAAAAATAGCTAGGAGGCCTCTAAAGTGTATCCTATTTATTTTTAAAGTGAAATTGTCTTGAGTGTGTTAAGTGTTATGTTTCTGTGGAAATCAATACCATAAAAAAATCCTTTATCAGCTCTACTTGGCAAATAAAGATTCTTCAAGGGTTTAACCTGGTTAAATTACTTAATCAGGAAAACCTCGGTGAGATTCGAAATCTCTTTTTACATGACTGTCCTGGCATCTTTTCTTTTGCCATTTTTCTCTCATTATTTCCCGCCTCTCTCATAGGCCTGTCCGTTATGGAGGCCTCCTCCTCCTCCTCCCCTGAAAGGAATAAGGGAATAAATGGAGATGAAAGAGAGAAATCAGGAGTGCTTGATTCATGATGTATCTTCGTGGAGACCTCTCTCTCTGTGTCTCTCTCTCCCTCTCTCAACCTGTACAATATAAGAGCAGTGCTCATGGCGACCGTGTCAGAAGACATCAGGATTGGCTGATTATGGTGTGCTAAATATTGATCGGCACTTCACGTGTGTCAAAATGCCCTCCTCCCTTTAATTAGAATTTCCCCATGTGGCATGTACAGGAACTAACAGAATACATTAGCTGTGGCAGGCAGGGGAGCGCTCACCATATAATTGTGACCTCTTGTCTTTCCCTCCTTTCTCTTGAGTTTTGAGATGAGTCATGACTGTCTGTCTGATGCCTCCCAGCTCTGGGATATAATCAGACTTATTTTCCACCTTTTAGCACAGGATGATCTCTCTCTTTTTCCCTCTCTCGCTCCCACTCTCCCTCTCTCACTCTTGCGTTGTTAAAAAGCCCCCTCTCCTCTCCCTTTGCCCTTTTCTCCATCCCAATCTTTGCCTTTCCTTTCATACAGTCTTTTCAGTTTCTTTCTCTTTTGTCCTCCACTATTGTATGTAGATATATTTTTTGGCTTATTTCAACTCTGCTTTCTTCCATTCTCTTCTCTTCTCTTCTCTTCTCTTCTCTTCTCTTCTCTTCTCTTCTTGTCTTCTGTCTTTTTCTCTTCTTTTCTTGTCTTGTCTCTTTTAAATTTCCCTTCTCTTTGTTTCTCTTCTCCTCTCTTTTTCTCTTAAATGAGGTTCTCTTATCTTTATCTTTTTCTCTTCTTTATTTGTCCTTTTTATCTCCTTACTTTTCTTTGCTTCTCTTTCTCTTTTGTCTTCTCTCTTTTTCTATTTTTTTTATTTGATCTATTTCATCCCTGTATGTATTTTATCTTTGTTTCTCTTCTCCTCTTGCCTTCTCTTCTCTTCTCTTCTCTTCTCTTCTCTTCTCTTCTCTTCTCTTCTCTTCTCTTCTCTTCTCTCATATAATTCTATATATAACTTCACCTTTTACAGCTCTTTATCTCTCTCTTTCTCTTTCCCTCTCTCTCTCTCTCTCTCTCTCTCTCACACACACACACCCACACACACACACACACACACACACACACACACACACAGATACACCCCCTTTTGTGTCTCTCTCTGACTTTCAGGTTGTCATGCAATAGAGAGAAAGGAGTGACGTTATGTGTCTCTCATTGAAGCAATGTGTCAGGGTGCTGGTGACAGAGAGGCAGGCAGAGAGTGAGAGAGTGAGAGAGAGAGAGAGAGAGAGAGAGAGAGAGATGGACTGTGCTGGGACGTATGTGGCTCTCTCTATTAGTTTGTTTCATGCTACACTGCCTCAGTCACTGACCTGTGCAAGCCATGCCTTGCCACGCCGATACAGCCTCAGCCAATCAGAGACAAGCTGGAAATTAGCAGCACTTTTTGCATTTGGCAGACAGGGGCCATGCGAAGGGCATGTCCATGGCTATTCCCACACCCCTGCACGGTCATATACATTTTATTGATTTCATTCTCCGCCTTTTAGATTTTATTTGTTTCAGAGAGAAAGAGTGTTGTGGAACTAAATAGTTCTCTAAATATTTTAGTATGTTTTGTATGGAGCGTATTGAGTTTGATCCAGAGAGGACAATGACCTTAAGTTAAACCTTATTGCAATAAAATAAGAAAGAACAGCCTGGCTATGTGTGTGCGTGCGTGCGTGTGTGTTTGGTCAAGGGATGAAGAGAAAAAAAAAGAAAATCTAAAATATGATGATTGTCACACAACATTTAGTTTGAAGCCTTTCAAAAACTCTTTTTCTTTTCTATTCTAATTCCACTCTGACTCAAATATGTGACTGAAAACTAAAGAAATTCTGCATCCATGCAATATTCATAGGGCAGAGGGTGGATGCTTTGGGGCCTAAAGCTTTTGAGGAAAGGAAAAGTTCAGCTGGTGGGTGATGGATAGGGTCTGTCTGATGCACTCTGTCACACTGGAGAAATATCCAGACTGGGAGAGTTCGGGGTGCATGCCCCAGCTCTGCATTCACACCTCCACTGGAATAACAATTACAGACCCATTCACTGAGACTAAAATGAATCAAATAAACAAGCATTTGTTTTTGTTTATCTCACCATTTCTACATATGCTCAACTAGTGCCTGTTTACGTAGTTTACCTGCAGAGTAAAAGCTTGTACATGTGATATATTTGGGGAACATGATAAAAAAACTTTTTTACAGTTTTATCTAGACATGCTTGAGGTTTGATAAAACTCACTAACGTGCCCTTTCAATATGTACACTACTACTAATAATAACAGCAAATTGCATTTTAAAAATGCATACTTGGGATATTCTGTGTGTATACAGTGCAAAACATGGTGAAGCAGTATGTTTATTAATGCTATTTAGATTTTATTTTATATTTTGCTATTTTAATAATTATAATAGTAAAACAATATTTATAGTTCACATCAAATTAAAAGTCTTTTTTTTTTAATTAAATTTGCAATAAATCACTGGTGGCTGAGCTACGTTACTTTTATAGTTGTTATGTAAAAATGAAGGAGATCACAGCCACAGTAATCTTGTGGTCCAGGTGACAGTGAAGTCTGTAGTATCCAATTGTTATTTACTGTTATGTAAATATATAGTACAGTGGATTCCTGTGAATGTAATGCAACTATTAGTCAGTTGTTTACTGTACTACTGCTATTCTTAATGTGGCTACTACTACTGGTTCTGGTACTATAACTATTACTGCTACTATCACTTTTTCAGCTTATACTACTACTACTGGTTCTGGTACTACTACTGCAACTACATTTACAGTATTTGGCAGACGCTTTTACCCAGAGCGACTTACAATTTGATCAATTTACACAGGTAGGCGAAGGTGGTGGTAGGAGTCTTGCCCAAGGACTCTCGTTGGTATAGTGCAGTGTGCTTGTCCAGGCGGGGGATTGAACCCCAATCAACAGCGTAGAAGGCAGAGGTGTTACCCACTACACTATACCAACCACTACAATTACTTCTGCTCCTACTGCTTGTGGTACTACTATTACTACTGCTCTTGATGCTGTTACTACTGCTTCTCATGCTACTACTAGTATTACTATTGCTACTACTACTAGTACTGCTACTATTACTATTGCAACTAGTACTGCTACTACTTCTAGTTCTCCTGCTTCATCTACTTCTGCTACTACTACTAGTACTACTACTACTGCTATTACGACTGCTGCTACTATTCCTCCCCCTCACACTACTACTGCTCCTGTTTCTACAACTTCTCTTACTACTACTAATAATAATAATATTGCTACTCATTCTTCTCCTCCTCCTACTATTACTAAAGCTTCTCCTCCTCCTCCTCCTACTGCTACTACTTCTCCAGCTTCTACTACTTCTCTTACTATTCTAATAGTAATAATGCTTCCCCTTTTTTCTTCTCCTCCTCCTGCTATTACTAAAGCTACTCCTCCTCCTCCTCCTCCTACTGCTGCTACTGCTCCTGCTTCTGCTATGACTATTACTATAACTAATGCTACTACTACTCCTCTTACTTCTACTACTATTACTAAAGCACCTCCTCCTGCTACTACTACAACTAACTGTTTCTACTACTCTTTCTATTCTTTCTACTACTACTATTTCTACAAAGCTGTTTCCAAACAATAATTGAGACGCTGTATAAAATGTAAATAAAAACAGAATGCAATGATGTGTAATTCAGTTAAACCTCACATTTAGGGGCCGATTGTTGAAAGGTGATTGCATTAAATTTACTTGAACCAAATGTGTACATTAGCTAAATATGAGTGAAATATGTTACATCAGCATAATTGCTCACTTGAGCTGGAAGACAATATAGTTGCATCCACAATTACCTTGGATATGTTTTTGATTTACAATTAATAAATTATGCAATTCAAACTCTGTCTACTCTCATTTAAACATGTATTAAAACATGCATTGCTACTGTCAGAACAAAGCCTTTTCGTTTTTTAGTTTGGGCATAATTTGAAATTGCCTTTTTGCCATTACATTGTATGTAAATTTTATGATGACTGTCCCAAAATTACAGTTCCTTTGACTTACATTGAAAATAAAGTATGTTTTTCCATTCTCGTGTAAAGTTTTTGGAGATAACAGGTTTTGTTGCGACAATAGTGATATGTTTTTTTTTTTACCATGTCTGTTTGGCCAGTTATCACATTTTTATTACAACGTTGTGTTGCAATTACACAGTCTGTGATATGACGTGTTCTTGTGGACCAATGCAAAATATATTAAAATTATTCGTTGTTAATTAGGACATTACTTTTGAGAGTGCACAATAAACCATGAATGCTAGGAATTTTGACACACATTTTTATTAAAGAGAAACACATGGTAAAATGCACCACTCCTTATAGGTCACAGAATGTTCTTGTGGGTTAAAGGTTAGTGTGGTGAAATGAATCATTTCAAATGAGGAGCAAAGCTTGAATCGCTAATTTTCTAAATCTCTAAACATCCGCTTCATTGTGAAGTTTGCTGAACTGAAATTTGTCACTTAGTAAAGAACCTGAAGCTGCTGTATCTGAGGGGCTGAGATATGACTATTAAAAGCAGTGTGTGTGTGTGTGTTTGTGTGTGTGCGTGTGTGTGCATGTGTACGTGTCTGTCTATTTGTGTGTGTCTGCAGCAGTGAGAGGGGGGCTTAACTGGGCTTTGTCACCTCAGAGAGAGAGATTAAGAGCAGACGCATGTCAAACCCCAGACCAACCCAGCGCAATAAAACACCTGCCACCTCCGCACACAACATGCTTAAAACACACAGAGACATAACAAACCAGGCCTTCTCAACTTAACACAGCAGCACACACGCAGGCAGCTGGACCCTCTGCACTTAACACAGCAGCCCACACAAACACTACCGGCTCTACGCACTTACAAATACAAGACCAGCTGGTAGGATCATGTGTGAGGACAGAGGAATCATGTGAAAACATTTTCAGATGTAAAACCTTAGATAATCTGGAGTACTTTAAACCCCAAATATCTCTCTTTTAACCCACATCATGACACTGAGTGTTGTTTTACTGTAGCTCATCTAAATTAGATTAAGATTTTCAGTTTTTATAAGAATGCATTAATTAAAATTATTGTGTAAATTACCATAATTGTCATATACTAAATGTTTTATATACTGTACTGTACATGGTTTACTGTATGTATGTGCTACATTAAATGTTTTTGTATACTGTACTAATGCAGAGTTGGATTACATCTTGATGCATTGGAAACAATTACCGTTGCCATGTGAAAATAAAAGAATTAACTAATCAAACAAGTTATACATTATTATTATTATTATTATTATAATTATTATTATTATTATCATCATTGTTGTTATTATTATTATTATTGTTGTTGTTATTATTGTTATTATATATTCGTCGTCAACATCAATAGGGTTCCAATGCCGCTAAAAACAAAAAATGACATGATGATTCTGATAAAAAAGTAGTAGTAGCAGCAGCAGTACTACCAGTAGTAGTAGCAGTACTAGTAGTAATTGAAGTAGTAGCAGGAGTAATAGTGTTTGTTGAAGTAGTAGTAATAGTAGAAATAGGAGCAGTAGTAGTAGCAGAATTAGTAGTACCATGAATAATAGTAGTTGTAGCAGCAGGAGCAGTTGTGGCAGTACTAGCAGTAGTAGTATTACTACATGTAATACATGCAGAATGTGGTTTGGCATTGTCTTGCTGAAATAAGCAAGGCACTCCTTAAAAAAGACGTGGTCTGGAGGGCATCAAATTTTGCTCCACAACTTGTATAAATTGTTCAGTATTCATGGTGACTTCACAGATGTGCAAGTCACCCATGCCATGTGCACTAGTGCACCCCCGTACCACCACAAATCCTGGCTGAAAACAAGCCTGATGATCCTTCTCCTCTTCAGCCCAGAAAAAAAATTGATTCATCAGACTTTTCCACTTCACCAAAGCCCATCTTAAATAAGCTCAGACCCAAAATGGTTTGTCAGTTCAACCTAAAAAAAAATGTGGTAACAAGCAGTTGATATAGTTTTATTCAACTCAACAATTTAAAAAATCATTTTGATGAACCATTTTTAGAGGGTAACGCCATGTTGGCTGCTGTTGTTTGACTTAAGGTATGCTCAGAACCTAAACTACCGTCCCGAAGTCAAGTACACCGTCAGAAGATTGTCATGAAGCTCAAAGGCAATACACTGTCCAAAAACGCCCAAGTCGTGGCAGTGGAATGTCGTGCTTTGTAATAAAGTCACGTTGAACTAATGGATGAAAAGTTAATATACTTCACATAAAAAAAATTAATATAAAAAAGTCATGTTGGTTTCACAAATAAAATTTAAGTGTGTAGAACATGGATATGTCATTTTGAATAAGTAACTTTAATATGCACAACTTTTAAAAATGAAAATCCAACAGATTTGAGTAATCATAATCTTCAGATCTGAAAACATCCACAGGTGTTTCTGTCCATCCTTCCCCTGTGAGAAGACATTGCAGCACTATGAGTCTGAAAGGACGTGTGGGTATTAAGTAGCCTTTACTTAGAAAAGCAAATAGACAAAAATGAGGAAAATTTGCAAATCAAAGAAGCTGCTGGTGTTCAGAACAATAGACTGACCACTCCAGAGTCCAGACCTCAACATCACTGAATGTGTTTAGGATTATTTGGATCATGAGAAGCAGAAAATCCAACCAACCTCTAAGACTGAACTTTAGAGCTGTGGAAAAATATCCCAGAAGAATGTCCCAGATTTCTTTAAAGACTGAAAGCAAGTCTACTGAAAAGAATGGCAGCTGTAATGAAAGAGTGACACTAAATATTAAAAATTGTTGAGCTGAGCTTAATTGTCTGTTAAATATGTTTTCTATTTTTTCCTTAACACTTAGTGTTCTTTTTGACTATTAAATATGTGAGTTTTGCACAGTGCTGTATATATAAGGCAATAAATAATAGAAATCTTTCCATTCTGGAGTGTGTGGCTCTTTAGCAGTACAGTACAGTAGAGGTAATAAGGCAGCTCACAGCATGCTGGTTTAAGACTTGTTTGATGAATAGGACTGCAGCCCCCGGTGGGATAGCTTACCTTAAACCGCTCGCTTTTACTCTTTAATCCCAACTTAATTTGATTCTCATTTGAGTAAAGCTACTAGGAAACTGTGCAGTGAGTAGAGGACCATCCAGAGGATCTGATGGTGTCTGTACAGAGGCTGTATAGGTAGTTGTTCTGCTTTTCTTTCTCTCTCTCTTTCTCTCTCTGTCATTTTCTCCTATTTTTCCCAGTTTTATTATCTGTGTGGAGCGGAAGGAGGGGCTCCAGGCTTTGCGCTGCTCATTATAATTGGTTTTCTGCTTGAACTTTCAAAATCAGCCATGTCAAAGCAAGGAAATATCCCACCCCCATCACCCCCACCACCCCCACCGCCCTCCGTACTGGCCAGAGGGGTTGTGTTTAAGTGTGGCACTCGGCAGATTCGTGGACACACACACACACACACACACACACACACACACACACACACACACACTCAGCTTGTTGGAAGAATAAAAGAGAACAAACAATCACACTTATTTTGGACAGTTCAATACTGTTATAAAAAAAATCCATGTTTTTCTTTTCCAGAGATTTCATAATAAATAAATAAATCTCAGCACTCTATGCTCTATCCTTAGTATTCTGGCCTAAGACTAGTGTTTAATGTTATTCACTGTGTTATGCATTAACCTGTAGTGCGGAATTGCATCCTTCATCACTTTGACAGAATTTTTTTTATTGTTTTCATTCATTGACATTGTCACAATACCCAGAATGCTTTACACAAATGCATCACACAGTCATTGGAAACCCCTGTGGTGTCATCCAATCCTGACTGCTAGCCTAGCCACCGATCTATAAGCTAATAAATAAATCAACCTAGTGTTCGTGTAACTTTGACCTCAGTTATCAAAACAGGGATCGTATTTTTATTCAGCACATTTTTTTTACCTTTTCATCCAGAAAATCTTAGCTTTTCTCCTGGTGTTGTCTTCCTCTGATGACTAACTCCTTCTGTAATATGTTCTCTCCTTTGTAATGATGCTTTGAAGACAGTTATCACAGTGGTACTGCTTCAAGAAGATATTAGGCTTTTTAGTAACATTCATTATCTGCCTTCTTTCTACACTTATCAACTACCAGAAAAGACAGAAAAGAAAAAATAAACCCTGCACTGAGAATCAATCCCATAGCAGTTAGAGCTGTTCAAAAGTTCCTACCAACGTCAAAATGCATCCTGGCTTTTAAATGGGAAAATTATTATTCTGCAGAATAAAAGCCGATTTTTACTTAATTTTACTTACATTTTTTGCTTAAAGTAAGTAACCTGACTGCCCTTAATTTTATTCTACTTCAAATAATGAGTTAACAGGATGTAACCCTCTTAAGTATCATTGTATTAACTTTCTATTTGATCTTAAATGACCTTGAGCTTCAAAAACAGTGAGTTTACTTTATTTTTCTTCTTCTTCTTTTGGCTGCTCCCTTTAGGGGTCGCCACAGCGGATCATCTGCCTCCATCTTGCCCTATCTATTACCTCCTCTACTTTCACACCAACCATCTCCATGTCCACCTTCACTACATCCATACACCTTCTCTGAGGTCTACCTCTTCTCCTTCTACCCGGCTGCTCCATCTCCAACATTCTTTGCCCAATATATCCACTATTCCTCCTCAACACATGTCCAAACCATCTCAACCTGGCCTCTCTGGCTTTATCTCCAAACTGCTCCACCTTCACTGTCCCTCTGATCTGCTCATTTCTAATCTTGTCCATCCTTGTCACTCCCGACGAAAATCTCAGCATCTTCATCTCCGCCACCTCCAGCTCAGCCTCCTGTCTTTTAGACAGAGCCACAGTCTCCAAAACATAGTTTACTTTATTTTTAAAGTAAAAAGAAAATTATATATATAGTAAATGTATATTACAATGTAGGGACTTGTAAGGCACCACTGTAAGATGTGAGCACTGATGTTTATAACACATCTAGCAATGAGTACATTTTTCATTTTGACCAACATGTTCTGTTAACACTAGATCCAAATTGAAGTGATACATGAAAAATAACATTAAAGGCATACATAGTGTTTATAAGAAAAATCTAAGATATCATTGTAATATACTTCCATATTTATGTCCTATTTATATCTATTTATAAATCTGCATATGAGCAATACTATAAGATGTTAAGCAGAATGTTTACATGATCAGGCAGAAATGAGGCGTGTTCAGTCTTAAAGCATGTTTTGCTCTGGGCAGAAACTGTGAGGGACATAAAGCTGCCCAATTTACTGCGCAGAGGCGCATTACTCCTGCACCAGTGTATCCAGAGAGGTGGGGCTGGAGGGGAGTGTGTTTCAGACTGTACGGCAGGTTTCTGATATAGTCTGGAGGGATTCTGATCACAGTGACATTTGGACACACACTTTTACTTCATCTTCATCTTCTTAATATCACAAGATCTGTGTGTTTTCATGGTGGTGCATTTTCTCAACATATTAATGAGCTTGTGAAAAAAATCACTACTTTTTGTGTGTCTGTCTGGGAATAACTGTATACAGTACAATGATGAAGTCAGAGACCACCAGTACAGTATGAGGCAGAAAACATATTAACTAAAGCCTCAACAGTTAAACACAATGTCAATATATATTTTTTTAGTATTTAGTGTGGCAACCCTTTCCCTGTGTTGCAGTTTAAATTCTTTTCAGGAGACCTGAAAATCAGTCAGTCTTAGAAGTTGGTGGCATTTTCTGTTTCTCACAGTCCCAGTAATCCCAAACACATTCAGTGCTGTTGAGGTCAGTCCCTTGTTCTCAGAACACCAGCAGCTTTGTTGTTTGATTTGCAGATTTCTGTCTTTTTTGTCAGTTTCCATTTCTGAGTAAGGGCTTCTTGACAGCTACACATCCTTTCAGACAGCATTGAGTTGTCTTCTCTCAGTGGAAGGATGGCCAGAAACACTAGTGGATTTTTCAGATCTGAAGCTGCTTGACTTTTTCCTCTCTCTCAGAGATGAAAGTAGTGTTTAGAGTAGAAAGTAGTGTTAGACCGCAGCTTTGGTGGTCTGTCAGCTCTTATGTGGTTGTTTGAAGTTTCAGTTCCTCTGTATCTTTTAATTATTTTTTGCTCCGATTTGCAAACACTGAGAAAATTCTATTGTAAAAATTCCTCAAGATGTTGCCAAATTTTTGAAGCACAGTATTTGAGAGGGTGTTTAATTGTGTGTGTATGTGTGTGACTTGATGGGTATAATGTTCCTCTGAATTTTAAAAGCTTCTCACATTTGTCGTGTGCATGAGTGTGTGTGTGTGTGTGTGTGTGTGTGTGTGCGTGTGTGTGTGTGTGTGTGTGTGTGTGTGTGTGTGTGTTCCTCCTCAAGGCTTGCCTCACAGCTCTTAATGCATCATTTAAAAGTTACACAACCCACTGCCTCTTTATCTGGTATATCTAGACTAGATCTACTCTTCTCATCACCAACCTCTCTCTCTCTCTCTCTCTCTGTTAGGCAAGACTGTTTTCTCTGCTTCACTCAGCAGTGAGGAAAAGGTTCATTAAAGCTAATTGAATCGGAAACACGCCAGCTCTGGGAAGTGTTAAGGCTTTCTGCATGTGGGCTGGACAGAAAAGTCCTCCTTAAGTTTGTCAATAAGGTCAAAGGACTCTCACACAGTTTTCCCAAAAATTCTGACATTCACTAATGTTTTCTTATTTAGGTTTTTTTCTTTGGTAAAGACTCAGACTCTTTGGTAAAGATGCACACTCAAGAACACAAGGGGGTTTAAGAACACATAATGAATCTGATGTAGACTTTTTCTTAGGACCTTTCTCAAAAACTAATTTTAGAAAGAAACGAAGATATTGATAAATGAACCCTAGTCTTAAGGGAAACTAGTGGAACCAATTCATCTAAAATGAACAGTTAAGGTAACCCACTGCAGCATTTTCCACTCTCATCTAATTTAGACTGTGAAATCCAGCAATGAATATTACTTCCAAGAAGTTACTGAATGTAATATTGTAATGGCCTCAATATAAAGGCTTGTAAACACCTGTGCATCAAAAATTCTTTTGGGAATGTTGGGGAAATCATAGGGAAGTTGCCTTCCTTTTTGCTGCAGTCACAGACTCTACTCTTCTGGGAAGGCTTTACATTAGATATTTGAACACTGCTGTGAGGATTTGATCACATTCAGCCGCAAGAGCATTAGTGATGTGTTCTAGATCACTTCAGTTCATCCCAAATTGGATGGACCTCCATCAATCCAGAGAACATAAGTCCACTGCTCAACAGCCCAGTATGAGGGGGCCTTATATCCCTCTAGCCCACAATTGGCATTGGACATGGTGACCTTAGACTCATGTGCAGCTACTAGTGTTCCATTTTTTTTAGCAATGCTTTTCTATGTAAGTTATATAAGCCTTGTATGCACAAACAAACACCTGTGTCAGCAATGGGTGCACTTTATAGGAGCTGAATGTATTATTTTAGTAGGAGAACTTTGGACATGCAGTCTAAGTTTGCCTTGATGTCGGACAATGATGGCTTGTGCTTGTGTGAGTTTGTCCTGCTGTGTAAAATCACCACCAACATTTTCACCAACTACTCTCTTACAAATAAAGATTCCAAAAATGGTTCACAGGATTGATACATAGAAAAACTAAATCTGGTTGCCTTACAAACCTTTCAGTGGATAGTTCTTTAAAATCTCAATCGGATCCCTTCAACGGAAAGTCCACACAAGGGGGGCTTCCTTAGACAGTGCCATCATGGTCAGCTTGATAATAGTTTACTTTCACATGGCCATTCGTTAAGATCTGTTTTGGCAAAGCAAGGCTCAATCTGGGAATAGAGTTTATGGGTCAGGTCACATTTCCCATCAGGTGCAATACCGGTACTGATGGAGATTCCCCCTCAGTTCCTTCAACTTGTCATGGATACATATACAACATAGTTCTAGGAATCCAATAAAACACTGAAAATCTCTTTAAGAAAGGATCACATTGCATATTGTACTCAACAACCTAATAGAACGTCTACAGAAAGGGATGCTAATAACTTTCCGTGCTGGAGATTGAGATTCAAATCCTTAATTGGACAATAAAGCTCATGTTTTTGGCTGACTTGGGAAAAATGCTTAACACATCTCTCTTCATAAAAGTGGTTGCAATGTGCTGGAAATGAAATTAAGTTTAATTCATGTTTTTCCATCGAACCCCTTTCCTGCAAAATGTCTGCAAAGAAAACTTTTTGGAACTTTTGTTGTAAATATCTGCCTCTTGTCTGAACAACTCTGAATACCCAGCCCACAGTGTGAACCTTCTTGTGTGTGTGTTTGTGTGTTTGTGTGTGTGTGTGTGTGTGTGTGTGTGCGCTTGAATGCATTAATGGATTGCGCAGTGTTGTGTTGCTGACCACTCTTGAAATAATAATTTGACAACATCCATCAGGAATCAATGGCGAGCAACAGGGTGAGCCAGTGTTGCCGTTATGAAGTAAATATTTATGAGCGGCGGTGACTGATTCCTCTGGCCCAGTCAATCTCTTTACAGGGAGATGGTGAAATGATTAGCTCTCTGCACTGGAGCTGTCCCTGCTGCTAATGGCCGTCGGAGGCAGGGGAGGACAGCACAGTTTGATTTCCACACGCCGCGCCATCATTCACAGCCTGTCGCGCTCCTTCATTCTCCATACATGGCTGCCGGATTGATTGTCTGTTTAGTGCTATGAAGGATAGAGTCAGATGGAGCCAGAGGTGGTGGTGGGGGAGTGTTTCCTTATAGGAATATTTCCTCATTAGGAAGAATTTGTTTGATGCTGTTTGATGGTGGTGGCAACACTTTGGAAAACTTCTTTAATGCTCTACCAATCATGAATTAACTCATACTTCTTTGGGATACCTTGACTATTACAGCCAGACCTTCAGTTTGAGCTATATATGGTAAAAACCCAACCAAAACAAGGTAAAAACATCCATAAAATAATGCAAATTTATATTAGTGCAAAGCTAAACGAGATTCACATTTACCTTTTTTGTTTTTTTCTAGATTAAACATGGACTTTTAAAGCCTTTATAAGACATTACATGTTTGATAACACATTAACATGTATATTTGTATTTAGGAGTTTTACAGTGACATCCAGTTAGGAGCTTTTCCATGGAGTTGCCATTCTTTTCTATTTCTAACATCAGACAAATGCATTGGGCACAGTTCCGTACTTATTCATAATCAGTGATGTGTCCAGGACCGCCAGAAGGTCTAGAGCAGGGGTCGGCAACATCTGGCTCCACAGCCACATGCAGCTCTTTTACTGCCCTGTCGTGGTTCAGAATTAGAGTTTTGGGTAAAAATAAGATAATCCTCTTTTGCAGTAAAATACAGCTCTGCTGATCATTCTAACACAGTTTTAACAATAAATGGTCTTAAACGCTGGAGTTAATGCTAAATGCTATAAATGCTAATTCACTCTTTTACCCAGAAGATTGGTGTGCAGACTGCTGGTCACATAGCACAGACAACAATCTAGCCTAGCTAGCAGGTAACGAAAAGGCAAAGAGAAAGATGAATATTCATCATTTGGAAATAATGAGCTTATTTGCATTTATAATCACTCCAGCTGGTTTCCTGATATGTTTAATCTGCAATAAGAAACTGTCAAACACTAAAAAGTTGTGAAGCTGAAGTCAGCTTGTCATTCACCAGCTTCTTGTTTGAATTTCCTGTTCCACCTTAAATGGTGCCTGAGGCTACAGTAACTGCTATATCATTTAAGGAGGAATGGGAAAATTTGAGCAGTGAGCTGCCGAACAGCAATCTTACTTTAGCCTTGTGAAAAATGTTTCCTGCTGGAGATGTGAGAAAAGTAGCTACAGCTGTTGTTGTTTGCATTGTATTTTTTATCCTATTCTAGTAGATTAACACATACTGAGACATTTTTACAGCCAAGATGATAAAATGGACATAACATGTTGTGGCTCCCAAGATGGTTTAATTTTTATTGAAAGGACAAAGTGGCTTTTCTTAACATTTGGGTTGCTGACATTAAAATGTGATTAGTTAATTCCACTGTCACTTAGGTACAGTTAAGTACTTAAGTAATTAAATGAGGCTGTGATTAGTCTCAGACTGAACTGCGACTGGCTTTTTTGTATATAGATTTTAAACCCTTGAATGACCAGGACCTGCTAGTCACTTCAGTTATGTATTAAACACTTTTCTAACATAACAACAATTCAGTACATTTTATTTGTTTTCTATGTAGCCACTGAGTACTAGGCCTTAAGATGTAATACGTTTGTAATTTAAGGGGATGATTTCTGCATATTGCTGATATGTGGTTACCTTTTAATACACCTTCTGCTGGATTACTGAACTTACAACACACAGACATGCTTAAAAACATGAACCATTTCTTATATTACACATTTTTGTCTATTTTAAATAAGAACATTGTACACAGCATCATGTACAGTTTCCTTTGATAATGTAGTTTATACATGTTTAAACCTTTAAGCAGACTGTGTGTAGCTGTATGTGTAGATTTATCATGAGCCAGTGTGAGCTAAGCTTAGAATGTTCGCTGTGTCCTCCTCTTTCATGCAGACACAGAGTTCCTCTCTCAGAGCCCAAACTCTGACCCACTTTAATGATTTACACTCTCCTAACATGATAAAAGACTCTCAAATGGGAACCGGGACATGCAAGCTGCATGAGCACGTTCTTCCTCATCATCATCCTCCCCATCTACTGCTTTTTTTAGTCACACATATGCGCGCACACACACACACACACACACTAAAACTTTCACACACTCATAATGTAAGCAATCTAAGTTTTGCTATTCACTATTTTATTTTAAAACTCTCATTTAGTTTAATAACACTGTAAAATGTTATTATAAACCACATTTCCTTTTTGTCTACAGCAAGTTTAATTTGCAGTTAGTACTTTAGTACAATGACTGCCTGCATTTTACATTGAGTTCAGTTGTGTCTCTAACTGTACACACATGCCATAATATGTCAGCTCTGCAATGACGTCAGTAGATAACTGGAATGACGCATTCATCTCTCTTTGTCTACATGAGTGAGAGGCTGCAGGAAACACTGAAAAAGCCATGTCAGGCTGAGCTTCAGCTAGCAGGAGCTTTTGGATTGTTCTACAAGACTTCATAAACTGATATGTGCTTTAATGGGGAATTCCACTCTCCCCCCATATGTCTATATAATTAAATGGTTAAGATATAAACAAAGTCATGATTTGAAGTCAAACTTACCAAATCAGAATTCTTCACTGTGATATTTAAAGCATTCAAATTAGTCTTTAAAAGCTACATAACAGTGAGCTATTACATGTACTGGTTATGAATATGCTGCCTAATCTGTGTGACATGGTTTTATGATAGTTTTACACTAAGGTTTTGGCCTAAAAGGGATTTTTCACAAAGCCATTCATGACTGAAAGGTGCCTCAAGGCTGTTGTAAGACAAAATAGTCCCTAAAAGAAAACTTGTGTTTTTCAGATTTACCGCTGGGGTGGGTCACTGGGGTCATGGGTGCATCTCAGTATCTTTAGTCTGGGAACATAACTGTACTATAATCCACTGAAATGATATTTTATGACTTGTATTGAGTCCACACACCCTGTCTCGTCTCCAGGCTTTTTACCTGTTCTGTTTTAAAACATCAGGTTATGTGAAGGCACTAATAGCAAAATGTGTTTCCAGTACACTATTGGACCTTAAAACCACAGTTTTAACTTTGAGGTACATTTATATTGTTTGTACCCCGATGAACAAAAGATGTACCTGCACAGAACCTTTATTTCTAACAGTGTACTATGACCAACTTTACATATAAAGAACTCAGATGATCTGCATATTTTGGAGGGTAAATAAAATGGCTGTATTTGAATTGTGAGTCCTGGTTCTTATCACCAGCACTGTAAAAAATTCTCTGAAATGTAAAATCCCATCAGAACATTCCAAATAAATATAGTTTGAACTGTGCTGAATTTGTGAAAGTTCCCTTTAATTTTTGTTTAGTGTTTTCCTTGGTCATGCACATCGGATTCAACTCAGCACCTTATTATTGTGTCCACTGTGAGCAAAACATAAAGTCGTTTTATTAATGTATATGTGCATGAATATGTACAAATTAAATACACAAGGCTTGTGAAAAAATGTCAAGTTTTGCTTCCTGGCTTTGGCAAAACCATCAATTGGAACAGGTGATATGACTGTGAGGGATTCCCAAAAGAAAACACATAAAAATCCATAAATGACATCTGAAAACTCAAATTTGATCTATTTCATAAACACTTCCATAAAGAAACCATTCCAGAAAGAACTACCATATTTGTATGACACATGGAGAAAATAAGTATGCCAAATTATCAAGCCATTCTCACTGCCCCTGCCCCTTAACCCCATTCTTTGATTTTACCATTGCACTTTTCAAATTTATGGATGACAAAAGTAATTATTGATCCATTGGGAGTCATCGGTTAGCCTGATTATTATAAATGAGCTATACAGGGTTTAAAAGGGCCAAGCTAAAAGAAAAGTGTCTGTAAAAAGACGGCCATTCTCATATACTGACTGCTGGCATGATGCATCCATTCTCGTTCAGCAGCATCCTGCAAAGCAGCTGCCTGTAAGCCAAGCAGAGCGCTCAACCAACAAACAGCATCTGTTTTAGAGGAGCATGTTTACTGTGTGGTTACGGCTCCTAATAAAGCTCAGACGGAGGATCGTGCCGTATGAAACCAGTTCGTTTCAGTTGGTTTCTTAGAGACTTGCCATTTCTCTTAAATGTGAACCAGATCTGTAGAAATGTTGGACAAGAAAACTTTTTGCTTTAGATGCATTCTTGCTCACCAAAGCACCTGAACTTTTCTCTATTCTGCATTTGTCCATTTTTTTTCTCTGAATAACACCATTTTAAGCAGTACTGCACGTCACTCTGGGTTGACCTTAGCCCTCAGGGGTCACAGGGGGGCCTACACAGGACACGTCTTACCATTTTAATGACAGTGGTTTAGGCCTCTCTCTGGCTCTTAAAGTGGGTTACTGCGTTATAATTTAGCACCTCTCCAGCTAGCTGCTCCAAGCACTTAGGAAAGAGTGGATGTGAGATCTGCTCGAGTGCCGAACGAAGGCTGAGTGTGTTATTTCTGTGCCTCCGGCGTCACCTCGCTCTTTGCATTAGCAGCAACAAAAGCAGCAGCAGCAGTGCGCATGCGTGCGACTGACGGAAGCACTCTCTTCATTTCACTCCATAATCTGTCAGAGGGAGTGAACGTGAAAACTCAGCGTCAGCCACATTTCTTTACTGTAAACTTGTCTACGCCAATGCGACCTGACTGTAAAAATCCCTCAACATGTGTAACCGGAGCAGGCCTCGCCATGTCTACGTGCATCCCATCCTCTTTTTTTTCATTGTGTGGAGATTAGGCTTTCACCAACCCAAAACGATTACTTCAGTCAACACAGAACGAACTTGTGACACCGCAAAGCATCCCTCTCGAACAGATCTGCTAAATGTCAGCGAACCGCTTTTGAGCGTAATCTTAATTTGACTTGGAATTAGTCTCTTCTTCGTTTTTTTGCACCGAAGATCTAATTATTCAGACAATTCTTTGCCTTGCGAGGTTTTTTGTGAAAAGAGCAGCCGTGCCAGGGCTGATGAAGGGGGAGAGAAGGAGATGTGGTGTGGTTGTGGTGGATTGGGCGTAGATGTGGCCCTGCAGTGAGGGGAGGCCTTCAGCTCTGCTCCGGTTCAGTCTGACGGCAACAGTGAGTGACAGCATTCAGCGCAACGCAGGCCTGTTCTTAAACCCACTTAAATGGTATATTCACTGCATTTAAATATTCTTCAAGGTGAATTCCATACATTTTCTAAAATTCCTGCATAATTCAATTGTTGAGATATAAACAAAGTGATAGTACTTTGATGTGAAATGGTTCACAGGAACTCAGATTTAATTCCATGCTGGTCTAAACTGGTTTAAATTGGAAAGCCAGATTATGCTAGTCTGGTGCTGATCTTGTGCTGGTTTAGCTGGTCACACATCATGGTCATGCTGGTTGACCAGCATACCAGCTAACATAACCAGAACATTTGCTGATGTTGCTGCTGACCAGCATACCAGAACCCAAAACACAACATGAGGATCTTGCTGGTATAGCCAGCAATGCTGGCCTATGCTGGTTTCCTAGCAGAGGTGATGATAGCACCCAAAACACAACATGAGGATCTTGCTGGTATAGCCAGCAATGCTGGCCTATTCTGGTTTCCTAGCAGAGGTGATGATAGCACCCAAAACACATGAGGATCTTGCTGGTATAGCCAGCAATGCTGGCCTATTCTGGTTTCCTAGCAGAGGTGATGATAGCACCCAAAACACAACATGAGGATCTTGCTGGTATAGCCAGCAATGCTGGCCTATGCTGGTTTTCTAGCAGAGGCGATGATAGGAATCAGGGGTTGTGATGTCTACAACACAAATATAGCCATTTTATTTCCTGTGTACAATTACCAGTGAACCTACACATGTCTTCTGAGTTTTTAAATATGGAAAGATGATGATAAAATAGTCATAAATCTGAAAAAGATGTGAAACCATTTTGTCCCAAAGTGCCCTGTATGTACCTCTCCTCCATGAATGGATGTAAAAAAAATAACTTTATCTCAAAACTATCATGAAAGAATGTTTCAGGCACCACGCAACCTACATTCATCAATATTTTCAGTAACAATTTTTAGCTTTTAGAAGAATTAATTCTTCAGACATCTGGTTCCAATCAGTCACCACCACTATAAAGAAATCTGAGTTGGGCATTTTCTCTGCAATGAAGCTTTTCACATGACTCTGAATGACTTTGTTTACATTTAAATTGCATTATAATGCAAACATTTTGAAAATTCAGTGGAATTCCTCTTTAACCTGCTCTCCCATGCATCTAAACACACTTAAACTGATAGTTCAAATAAAAATCGACCAAAGAAGTAACAAAATGCAGCCGTCAAGACTGACATATCCACTGTTTTCAGGGATTTGCGTGTGTTTCATAATAACAGTTTGTCACACAGTTTTAGAAACCACATAGGCAGGTCTATTTGAGACTCACCACTAACAGAGGGAGAGCACTGAAAACTGCCTTTACTATCTGACATTATGGAGCAGGACATAAACAGCAGCAGCACATCACATGAACTGCACTGCTGTTTCATTTTCAGTTCAGTCTCAGGCGCTACTGTAATAAAGGTTTGGAGTTTATATACAGGCTGTATTCTGAAGCAGCTGGTAGTTTGTCCATGGTGTAAATTAGACAGTGCAGTGTGTTTCTCCTCTGCCTCACTACATCATGATTAGCTAGTTACACGTTTATAAATGTTAATTATATTGTAATGACACTTTGATTGTATGTGTTTGGTGCTGTAGTGAAGTCTAGCTGAGTCGCATTGCCTCTGCTGTCTGTTTCTGTATTAGGTGAGTCGTGATGTGTGTGTGTGTGTGTGTGTGTGTGTGTGTGTGTGTGTGTATGGGGGGTGGGGGGTCGTAAGACCCAAATACCAGCACGGGTACCCAGCTGGATGAGCGCGAGCACAGGAGGGAGAATACGCACGAATGCGCGCCTGTTTCGACTTTAAAACGCGCGCACGCGCTTTGGACTTTAGAACGCGACCTCCTACTTTAGAGCGCGAGCGTCTGCTTTAGACACTGAAACGTGCGCCAGCTACAGAGCACGCGCCTCTGCTTTAGAATGCGCGCGCTTACTTTAAAACATTCACCTGCTTTAGAGCACGTTTTAGAACCCTCGACTGCTTTATACCACGCGTTCTGGAACGCTCTCCTGCTTTAGAACATTCACCTGCTTTAGAATACATGCTTTTAGAACGCTCTCTTGCTTTAGAACAGTCATTTGCTTTAGAGCGCTCAGTTGCTTTAGAACATTCTTCTGCTTGTTTAAGAACATCGCCTGCTTTAGAACGTGCAGCTGCTTTAGAGCATCACTTACTTTAGAACGCTCATCTTGTTTTGGAACCTGCGTTAGAAGACACAGCTGTTTTAGAACACTCACCTGCTTTAGAACACTCACCTGCTTTAGAACACTCACCGGAACACTTGCTTTAGACTTTAGAACGCTCTTCTGCTTTGGAACGCTTTAGAGTTTAGAACGCGCCTGCTGTAGAACCTGAGTGGAGGAGCGCGCGCCTGCTGCATCAGCTCCCCAAAGGCTTGGCAGCGCGCAGAGCGCGAGCGCTGCAGAAAACGCTTTCCCGCGTGCGGAGCGCGTGCAGCGAGTTCAGCGCCACTGATAGCGGTTTAGAGCGGAAAACGAGTTTATGATGTCAGACTTCAAATCTCTTTATTTGATGACAGTAAAATAAAGCAGTGGGTTTTAGACATTCCGTCCACTCTGAGGAGCAGAGAAGTGACCGGAGTGTGTGTGTGTGTGTGTGTGTGTGTGTGTGTGTGTGTGTGTGTGTGTGTGTATGTGAGGAAGTGTGAGGGCAGCAGAGCTTCAGACAGAGGCCTTCTGGGTGGGCGGATGGGCTTCAAACCCAAATATGACATTTCGGACATCTGGACTGAGAAACGTTTAAAACGGAGTAATGAGTGTGAAGCGGGTCTCGCGCTGCGGGCTTGAAGATCTTCAGGTTGGTTCGACTCGGCAGCTGCGGTGCTGCTTAAAGCAGCGCGGGCAGAACTAATCTTATGTGTTCTGTGTTGTTCTGCCGGATTTCTTCGATGTAAAGCGCAATATAAGACCCCCATAAGCAGCTCCAGGGGGGCTGGCTGGGGAGAGGTTCTCTGTGAGGAGGAGAAAGGAGATGGAGGGATATAATAATATAATATACAACTATAAAGGTAAAAATTCACGAACAGACTTTGTTGAGTGTGAGAGGGGGTGGTGGGGGTGAGGGGGTGGTGGGGGGTTTGAGGGGGTGAGGAGGTCGACTTCCCTCCGCGTGCGCTCATTCCCGTTTTATCTTTATGTTGGACGGGACGGATTCTCCGCTGGCGGCCAGCCGATCATTTCAATACAAGATTTACGTGAAAAATCTGCGAATTAATATTTTCATCATATTTTATTCACTAATAAAGTTGCGTAAAAACGCGCGAAAATAAAGCGATTTAAACGATCATCTCGGGCATAATTACAGGGTTTGGAGAAGCTGTAATCCGGCAATATTTTAGATAAGCCTTGAAATATAGAGACAATAATAATAATATTAATAATAATAATAATAATAAATACATCTTAAAGACTGAATAAATACAATATAATAAATACTAATAAACACACCTTAAATACTTTAAACTAACCTGCCAAAGCTAAATGAAAGGCGCACGCGAGAAGCAGTGATGATGTAAACAGCGATGTTTTATTAATGATACAGCATTTTTATCTGAGAGGCGTCGAATAAACGCCGTTTGTGTTTGTTTCTGTAATCCAGACTGTCCAGTTTAATGTCGACGGAGCTCAGAAACATATTTGACCAAATTAAGATGAAATCATAACAGGTGAAAACTGTCGCTCAGAACAGTTACAGCATTGTATAGAGATAATTATTATGATTATTGTTATTATTATTATCAATATTATTGTTATTATTATTATTAACATTCCAAACGAATAGCATGCAAATGTAAGAAATTTTGAATGTATTAAAGATGAATCTGGGACTTTTATGCCATTAAAATCTTTTTAACCCGCTCGTTTTGAAATTTGATTGAATTTGATTTAAGGTCTGCCAGCAATTCAGCACTGATTTAATATCCATCTTTCTAAAAATGACTATATAATTTTGTTTCTGCCATAGTCGCTTTCTTTGCTTTGAAATCTAAGATAAAATCCCCTCTAAGAAATAAAAATACAATAATAATAATAATAATAACAATAGTAATAATAATAATAATCGGTTTCAAACTTTTATTTGTAAAACATTAAATATTTCTTTCTGAAGGACTTTTATTCCGGATTGCTTTCGGAACTCCATCAATGCTCAGTTACACCATAGAAAAAGAGGGGCAGTGATGCTCTGCACACAAATATATGACTATATGAATATATATTTATGGATAAATATATATAATATATATAATATGGGACGGACTTTTTGTCAATAAAAGGTGGTGAAAACGGAAACGAAAAGCTGCTGCTGACGCGTCTCAGACAGAAACCAGAACAAGGAAAAAGGAGGGAACTGAAAGAGGCTGAGATGCTGTGTGGATCCTCCAGACTCCTCCAAGCGCCAAAGCTTCAGAAAAGAAAACATGTGATCATGATAATAATAATAAATATAGAAACGTTTTATATTAAAACAGCAACAATACATACGACACATACAAACAAGGAATGTCTGACAGCTTTACAAACACTATGGGTCCCTTTTCTTTCCCCTGTACAGATTAAATACTCCTCTTCATCAGTGTTTTATCTTTTCTTTGCTTTTTTTCGCCACATGTGCCATACAGAAAAAGCTGCTCCCAGCACTACGAATCGTTATAAAATCTATCAGACTACATAGTGTCCGGAATAAGAAGAATACTGCTGGATTATATAGACATCACCTCCATAGCAAAGGGCCTATAGTCCTCTACAAACATGCCTGCTTTTTTCCATTTATTTATTAGTAGTTTTTGTTTTATTATACATTTTTTTCTCCGCCTCCTCTTCGATCCTGACAGAAACACACAGGCACAAGTTAGAAAAGAAAGAAAGAAAAAAAAACAACTTTTCTTCTTCTTTATACACTTAAAAATTACGCGAATAAATCTATCGCATATGTATATATAAATGGATTATATTACATTTACTGGGTGATTTTCCAGGGATTTTATCGTTGGATGTCTTTTCTCGTTAATGATGTCAGTGCGGAGTGATAAGAGCTCCTCCCGCCTTTGTCGGAGTAAAATTACGCAAACTAGGACTGTTTCCCCCCGCGGGTCGTTTATTTATATCTTTGAATGTTTCGAAGGTCGAAAGGGAAAATAAAAAGAAACAGAAAGCAAAAATAATATTAATAATAAGAAGAAAACTGCATCACTTGTTGAAGACTATCTCTCTTCGTTTGGTTTGGTTTGGTTTGGTTTGATGATCCGAACAGCTGGATGTCAGTCGTGGAACCAGTAACAGCAATAATCATTGAAAAGGGGGAGAGGAGAGGTGTAAGGAGTCTGTGGAAGCAGTCAGTTCTCTGAGGTCGGTGTGAAAGAGTCTCTAGAAGGGCAGCGTGTCCAGGAACAGCTTGTCTATTATTGCGGGCGGGGGCACCAGGTCCTCCAGCTTCAGGTAGAAGATGCGCTGCAGGCCTTGAGTGCAGAGCGAGCGCAGCTCGGGCAGTTTCCCCAGCAGGCGGGACAGGGGGGCAGGCCGGGCAGGACCACCCCCGCCTCCCCCTCCTCCTCCCCCGGGGAAGGCCAGCTGGTCCTTTAGACAGTTCACGATCTTAGTCTGGAGCTCCTCCACTTTCTTCGGCTCCTTCAGCCCGTGTCTCTCTGCAGATACAAACCCAGAGCGATGAGAGACTTAGATTACCTTAGTGACGCTCACAGTATTACACTCTCAGAACAAAAGCTATGAAACTGTCACCCCGCTTGTCACTGGGGTGGTACCCTCAAAGGTACATCTCAGAACCTTTAGTCAGGGAACATAACTGTACCATAATCCACTGATATTATATTTTCTAAGTTGTATTGACTCCACACACCTGTCTCCTCTCCAGGCTCTTTATTTTATCGTTCTGTTTTAAAACAAGTTATGAAAAGGTACAAATCTGTACTTTTCACCTGGTTAAAACATATTTAAGGCAAACAATTGGTCCTTTCAAAGTGTACCTGAACAGAACCTTTATTTCTAACAGAGTAGATGATAAACAATAATGTTGATTTGTTGTTTGAGCTGTAAAAATGCACTGCAAATAGTAATGGTATGCTTTGCGACCAAAATGTAAGCAAGTTTACTTATGGATATTGTACTCAAAGGATAAGTTTATACAACAGAAATGTATAGAATTAACTTTGTTAATTTACACAGTAAAAGCAAACAAACTTGCTAAAAGTTGTATTCAGTCCTTAACTCTAACCGTACACAAACAGGAAAAAAAGATAAATCGCTAAAGTTATATAAGCAAAGTTACTAATGAGGTTTAGCAGTAGAAGAGATGAGGAGAAATGAGAAAGACCACCAACACAGGGAACAAACACAAATGATAGAAGCAACACAGGGAAATCCAACTTTTAATTTAACAGCAAATGAAAGGTTATAAGCTAATATATAACATACCATGCAATATATACGCAAGGACTATGATGGAGCTGATGATGACGCATGACTTTCTATGACAATCAAAAGACTAATTCATTGTATTTCAGTTTTCCTGTGGTTGCAGTAAGGAGATGGAGCTGAAGCACAAAGCCATTCGGACTTTGCAATCCAATGTTCGTACCTGTGACCATGGCGAGCGCTGCGATGCAGGAGAAGGCAGAGATGTCAATGTTCATGCTCTGAAGGTTGGAGGAAAACTCCACGATGGCGTCGATCCATTCGCCAAAGCCGCGCACGCACTGCAGCCTGTGCAGCACTACACCATTGCAGAAGATCAGCTTACCCTCCATCGGGTTAGACCTGCAATCAATTTACATGCACCCATTACTAATCACTTTTCACAAGGAGGAGTGCGTGCTGTAGCCTGTGCTGCAGAGATTCAGCTTTTAATTAATGCCATCTTTTAAAAACTATCTGCTGTTATAACATGAAAGATGCTTTACTGCCACCCAGCAAAGTTGGTGGAGTTTCAGTTCAGCATAGCTTGGTATGTACACAGAACAGAAGAAAGAGGAAAGGGTGAATGTGAAAGACAGACAACACAGGCAACCGTCCAAGATGTCAAATATACATAAGTGCAGTAATTCATGGATTTTGTAGGTTGTTTAAAAACTAGCTGTAAACTAATATGGTCTGAAATGATTGATGAGCAGAGTCATTTTTTGAAAATGCAAAAAAGTGTAAAAGTGGTTTGCAGCACTCTTTATTGTGTTAGTTATCATCACTGAAAGTGAAATCAGAGAGCGCAGAGCTGGCCGTACCTGTAGGCCAGACGCAAGACGAAAAGCTCCAGGAATGCAGACTCGAACAGAAGGTCCTGGTCTTGCTTGGGGAGGTCCGTAAAGCCAGGAATCTTCTGGGCCCACGCCCGGATGATGTCCATGGAGCCCGTCAGGAGGTCATAGAACTGCTGGATGTGCTGCGTGTCGTCTCCACTCAGCTGGTAGTCAGGGCTGGCGTGGAACTGGGATATTTAATTTAAACACGACCTTAATGAGCTCCTCTAAAATATATCACCCGTGAAATTGCAAAGCCCATTTCTAGGAGGGGGGAATGCTTTTTTTTCCTCCTTCTTTCCATTTAACTGGTGTCTGTGTTTTATTGAGTCCCTCTGTTTCGAAAGCAATTTACGGAGTTAAAAATATGCTGCCTATTAACATATTTAAAGTTTATCATGAAGCATATTGAACTGGGCACATCAGAAATATGCAAAGCACATTCATCTACACCGTCTGGCAGCCACTAAATCTGAGGCTCTGTGATGCTGAAAAACAGTCTTCTAAAAGAAAGAAGAGTTCAACTCACTCTGGAATAATCCAGTGCGGACATGGAGGGGTTGGAGTCCACATGGGCTCTGACCAGTGCACTGAGGAGACTGACCGGTGGGGGGGCAGGAGTGGGCTCCTGGGGGCTTTTGGGTTTGGACGGCAAACGGCCTCTTCGGCCCTTCAGACTAGCAGTCCGAACAACTGATCAGTGAAATGACATAGAGCACAGCGTTAATTGCAAGGCATGTAGTTTATTGCCGCACTTTACTTTTTGAAAAGTCCAGCTGGACATAAATTCATTTGTGGGGATTTTACTTGAAGCATAGATGCAGTTTCAACACTTCAAAGGAAACCTAAAGAACAAAGACACATGTTTACCTTCTTTGACCATCCCGACAACAAGGCACTTCTGGAAGCGGCAGTATTGGCACCTGTTTCTCCGGCGCTTATCCACAGGACAGTTTTTGTTTGCCAAACACACATATTTTGCATTCTTCTGCACCGTGCGCTGGATAAGAGAACAGAAAGAAACTAATGAGGCTTTGGGGATGACAATAAAATTGAATTACGCAGCCAAATTACATTTATTGGAGGATGTTTATCACTGAGTCTGAGAGGAAAATTCAGAAGCTGGCAGCATACAAGTTACATAGATGCCCTCCAGCAATCCTAAGTGTTTAAGGGTTTATACTAACATTATCACCAGCAGTAATACTTAATGAATGAATATGAATATGAATAGCAATACTAATATTATAATTAGTGCTAATATTCAGACAAAAACTAATACAAGTCCTAGAAGTAGAACTAATATTAATGATTATTGAAAGTGAAAGAAAGACTCTGAGCTGAAGAGGGGAAACTAAATATACCCACGCTAATATTACTGCTAATAACAATGACCCTTTAAATGAATTATAATAATTAACAAAGCTTTTTCTACTGTGAGGGGGGAAAGCACAGAAACAGGCTTACACGTGCGTGTGCTCCTCCTCTTTGATCTATTACTAATACTAATGTTAATTTTACGTCACGATTGCGAGCTGAAAACAGAAGAGATGAGAGACTTCAGAGAAAAAAGCGCAGCTTTGATTAGCGCTGATAATAAATCTCTCTCTCTCTCTCTCTCTCTCTCTCTCTCTCTATATATATATATATATATATATATATGTGTGTGTGTAAAAGTAGCGAAATGCCGCGCGCGCACAACCATTAGATCGTCCCTTAATAGTTCCATTTCCTCTTTTTTCATAATTAACAGATAATTAATTAACAGTAATTAATATTTTACAACCGGGTCGTGCAACCGCTAGATACACTCCCCCAACCCCCACCCCCACCCCCACCCTCACCCCACACACACGCTTAGGACTCCCCCAGCGTCGCTGCGCTAATTTCCTCCGTTAATAATTAATAATAACAATGACACTACGTTAATAATGACCCCCTCACACGCGCTCACACACCTTGAAGAAGCCCTTGCAGCCCTCGCACGTGCGGACCCCGTAGTGCTGGCACGCGGCGTTGTCCCCGCACACGGCGCACATGCCTTCGTTGGACGGCGAGCCGCGCGACGGCGGCGACGGGATCTGCGCGTCCAGCAGCTGGTGGGCGTGCGGGTGAGCGTGCCCATGGTGGCCGGCTAGTGGGAGCGCGTGCGGGAAGGCCACGGCCGCCTGCTTCCTGAGCGCGCCGGGCATTGCGAAGCCAGGGGCTCCGTGCGGAGGCGGCGGCGCGGACGGCTCGTGGCTCATGGCCACATGCAGCGGGCCATCGAAGCGCATCTGACAGCTCGAGACTGTGGGCGTGCCGGGCGGAGACTGCTTGAAGGAGAACAAGGAGAGCCTGGAAACCGGGTTGTGCTTGCGCTGCTCCAGGACGTAGCTGTGGTGGAAGGCGTGCAGGGGGCCCGCCGGGTCCTCCCACGCGGGAGCGGCCTGTAGCTGGAAGCCCGGGGTGCTGGGCGCGTGCGCGTGGGGCGAGGAGGATGAAGAAGAGGAGGAAGAGGAGGAGGAAGAGGAGGACGAGGGTGGTTTGAAGTAGACGGAACCCGAATGGGTCACCATGATCTCCTCGGGTTGAGGGCCCAGATGGCCCTGGTGGGGGTGGTGAGGATGAGGGTGGTGGTGGTGGTGGGCGTAACCATGCAGGGCCATGTCCTCAACCTTGATGGTTGAAGGGTCCCCAGAGTGGGGCAGCTGGTACAAGCAGGGTGGCTTCACGTCGTAGCCCAGGTTGGCACCACTGGCACTGGTGCCGCTGGCAGTGCTGCCCGCAGCGTTGTAGCTGTCCACGAATGTGCTGAAGCTGGGTAGCGACGTGGTGGCCGCCGTGATCTCAGTATTAGTCAGGTCCATGCTGAACTTCACAAACTCGGGTGTGAGAAAGTCGCAGCTGTACTCGCCACTCCCCGGGCAGCTGTAGCTCTGGGACGCCGGACTGGCGCCCTGCGGAGAGGAGCCGTACTGAGCCTGGACACAGGGCATGGCTGTAATGGGCACAGTGAAAGAAAAACACACACAAAACAGAACAGAGGGAAAGTGAATCATTAGGATTTTACAAAGGCACCAGCTTCACCAGCACATTGTTCAAATGCTGTGGCCAGAAGTCATAATTCATAAAGAAATCTCCAGAGCTTCACATCTGTAGTGTTGAACTAAGATCTGCCTCATTTTATCCCATATTAAAGAGCCAAAGTTAATCATGGCTGTGATTGAACCTTGCAAAGTAAGCATATCCAAGAAGACACTAAAACCACCATCGCATTGCTCTGAGCAACTGCATGTACTACATATGGAAAAAATGAATTCAGGGTCAATTGGACATAAATCTCAACAGTAAATGAACATTTTAATCCAGTCTCTCAGCCGCAGGCTGATGCTGTGAACAATTTACAGTTTCTCATTCTCCAAAGACATCATCTTCACCATCATATTTTTGTATGCTGTGTAATATTTGACAACCTGTAATTTCATAATACACAAAGAAAATCACCAAAGAGACCAACATTATCATCATAACAAAGTTCTAATGATGGCACATGATGATTAAACTGATTCATAGCAAATTTCCAGCTGAATTTACACCTACAGTGCACATTTATACGTGCAGTTAAATTTACATCTGCTGTCTTCATTAAAGTCCACAGTAAATCACCCAACATAAATCATCTCGGTGATTTAGCTGTTTCAGGTTGAGCCACATGTATTAGACCAAGGAACATACTGACCCCTCTAGAATGGCAAATACAGTTTTATTCATCTTTTTGAACTTGTTTTGAGCTTTGGCACAGACACCACACACTGTTTATACTGTTTGTTTTGGTTTTTAGAGAACTTTGTCCTGATCTCAGTGGAGTTTTATTTTATCCTCAGTTTTGTCCTCCACCGATGGACATCAGCATATTGCATGTCTTGTCCAGTAAAGCCAGTCAGTTATTAAAATGTCAAAATTAGTAAAATAACAGGTCAAAAATTAGAATTAACAAAAATGTATTTGCTTATATCTGTTTGATATTACTTTTTGTTTAAGACATTGAGCTTTCGCAAACACACCAACATCATAATAACATTGTTGTAATGTTGCTCAGGTGTTACTACTAATACTGTTCTGTCATTAGAAATGTGAAATCTGCAAAACACAGTGAGTCATTTTAAGCGCTTTGGGTGGAAAACCATTCAGGAAAATATTCAGTTAACCAGTGTGTAATTTAAATGTCCAGAGTAAACAAGCAAAGACATCAGCAGCTCTGCGTCCTGCTGTTCACACGCTGTCATCAGAAATGACCAGCCGTTTTAAAAGTTCACGAGCTGTAAAGAACATCGCACGTATCATCTCATAATTTGCATTTATACATGTAAATTTTAAGCACCAACAAAGTTTTTTTTTTCTTTTAAGAAAGTCGTGTTTTGGGCTACACTGCGCGCGCCGTACCTTCAGCCGCGTGCCTCCTCCTCGTCGCCACTCAGATTGGATGGTGGTGTGATCGGCTGGAGAAAGCGGGTTGTGGACAGGTCTTGGTTCAGCTCGGCTTGGCTCGGGTCTGGGTCTCCCCCTGGGGGTAAAAACACACAGATCTGACTCAGATGGTCCTTCAGCAGCGTTCCTGTTGTCCCCCCGCGTGCAGCCCCGCTGCGCTGTGGTGCGCACCGCGCGCTGGAGCAGGTGTTTCAGTTTGTTGCGAATGAGAGTTTCGGACTTTTCGGACTCTGTCTGTCTGTCCTGAAAGGCTGTATGTGGTTTGTTTGCGCTCACTGAGCTCAAACTCGATTGGGTCCTGTGCGCCAACAAACAACACCCATGCACATTCACAAGCATTTCTATTAAACGTGCCGTGGACACAGGTCCAAGCGCAATGCTGCGGTGAACGTAACACACAAAATAATAAATAAACAAAAAGCTCGATAAGTCCATCGGTTTGAAACCAAGACAACTTTTGGATCTGATTTATTTCTATGCTGTTTAAACGTTTCTGTATAATGTGCGTTTACGGGATCAGCACCGAGCACACGCAAGCTCGAGGCAGTGGTCCCGTATAACTGTCTATATAAGACCCAGCATCACGCGCAACATCCCCAAAACATTTAAACGTATTTGGATACTTCTGCGAATGCAAATACTTTTGATAGCCACGCGCTCTGTTTCAGTCGGGTCCCTTATGGAAAACATGCGAAACAGACACATGCACACGCACAAGCACACGCACGTGCAAAAGGCAGTCACCACGTACCTTTAAATCAGCATCACACAAAGTTGCATTGTATCCACACGCGCACAGAGAAAGAGCAGAGCGAGTTTAATGCAAAGGTCCAGCGGGGGAAAGCAGAGTGCGAGCGCAACCGCGAGAGGAGTCTGTGCGCAGACTAGCGCGAGGCGCCAATGTGTCTTTGTTTATGGGAGCCCCGTTAAGCTCGAGCCCACGTGGCCCGCGCGTGAGGACGTCACGGGCGTCGTCAGGAGCCACCACCAATCTGGTTTGAGGGAGGGAGGGGGGTATAGAGAAATGCACCTGAGACTTTTTGTGGTTTTATTTTTTATATAAGACGCTGCACGAGTCCCCAAATTCATGAAGCCCCTCTGATACAGGATGACGACTTACCTTGACTGAGGAAAAAAATACACACTCAATCCTTTATGCAGAACTGCTTGTACTATACGCCCAAGTTGAGGCTTCTACATGAAGAAGTGTGGAAGAGATATTTATTGATGATGTTCTGGTGGAGCTATATAAACAATGTATAATTGGCTTTTTTGACATTCATTTTGAGAATGCCAAACAAACAGAAAAACAAACAAACAAATAAACAAAAGTCCATTTATGCTGGGATATTTTACTGAAAAAAAAGAAAAAAGAAAATAAAACGTGAAAGTGCTAAAATTAGGCCAAACTGCATGCTTATTCACTGGAACCTATTAGGCCTTGACTAAATCCAGCCCAGAATCCAGCAGCATCTAAAAGGCCACTCTCACATAAGTCTCTTACATAAGACAACTATATATGGCTTCATAGCACATATATATAAGTACTTTCTTAGCACACCCATATATTCAGTACAAAACTTATACATTATAGGTCCCATTAACATATGATTAATATACTTAATCAATATATGGCATTTATATAATACTCATACATAAGACATTAATTTACTGGACCTTCATAAATAAAACAAAACATCATAGCATCAAATCATATGTACATATGTCATAGGATATATAGTATTCAGGATACTTACTGAAAGGACAAACTTTGGACGCTCATATATAAGATATTAATAGATAGGACATTCATACGTAATACATAGCAGGGTCAAATACAGGACATTACTCAACCTTATAAAAAATCAAAGGTATGCATGTTCAGGTGCTTCATCCCTTTAAACAGGATCCTATTTATTTAATTGTGATGTGTCATCTTTTTACCCAACTACAGTCATTTTCACACCTGATCAAGTCCTAAGCATGTGGGGAGGGGGGTCTCATTAACACAGTCTTAACCACTCTTACCAATTTAGACCAAGCAAAAGACATGCGATATGAGATGACGAATAGGTGTCTGACGCAGAAACCTCCACCTTTGATGTAACCATTGCGTAAAAGAGCTACAAACAGTACTGAGTATTTTTCTTCCTCCATCAGTTCCTCTCTACCATGAGTGCTGCAGAAGCCAGAACCATTATGGAACAGCTTCTTCGGTTTATGTGCTTCTTGTGGTTTGAACAGGCTCACAAGGCATATTTAAAGAAGGAGTAGTTTCATGATATTGTGTCTTGAGGGACAGGTGCTCCTCAAACCTGATAGGAAAAAAAGAAGAAGCTCTTCCATCACCGGATTTGCTTCAGCTCATAATCACCAAGGCTCTGAGGTCACCCCCTCCCCGGCAGTGCTTATTCACTGGCATGTGGACTGTGTGAGGCTGCTGTCTCTCTCAGCATCCAAAGGGGTGTTGCACTCTCCTCTAGAGGACAGCATTGTTCACCACCCAATGGTCAACAACAAATGGTTTTGCTCTGCAATGTTGTGTGGCTTTTACACAGCACAGGCATGCTGCTGAGTTGTTATACATAACAGTATCTACACGCTGAGCGTGTGCTTTCCACCCACGGTTACCTTTCAGGAACGCCAGTCATGTTTCAAAGTGATCAGCCAGGATCTCATGTCTTAAATAGGTTTTATAGAGAAATACTGTATCACTCCACTCTGCTTTCATTTACCTTTTTTAATGAGGAGACATTACATACAATTAAATAATAATTGCCCATTGGCACATTTAATTACTAAGTGCCTTATTTATATGCATAACTTAATCACCATTCATAGGGGAGGGGGAATGAGCAAATGGAGAACAATCAAATCGGAAGTTATTTCCTAATTATGGCATGTTTAAGTAAGGGGTGGGGCCAGTAAGTGAAACAGTGTGTGTGTGTGTGTGTGTGTGTGTGTGTGTGTGTGTGTGTGTGTGTGTGTGAGAGAGAGAGAGACTATATACAGAACTCTGCAAACGTCTGAGATCATCCTTTATTTCTTTAATTCTACTTGAATAGGCCATTAGGTACAACCTATTTACTCCCCTCCAAAGAGTCTTGGCAGGTCTTTGTACGAGGGTGACCAGGACATTCACTGAATCCCCCACCGGACTTCTGAACAGGGGTAGATCCCGATGCTGCCAAGGCACTGGAATGATGGAGTTCGTTCATGAGGTCTCTGCAAATGTTCCAGATGGGAGGCAGGTAGCCACTTACGAAGGCAGCCTCTGGGACACGGAGCAGGCTTTTTTAACCATAACTAGTCCACCAGATATTGCAACAGCCTACCCTGTCTCCTGAAGTCCAGCAACTTCCAAACAGCATAGACTGGGCCCCATCTATCACCTATTCCTGTAGTAGAACTGGTTAGTGAATTTTGTACCATTTCGGCCCATGCCAAAAACCTATAGCAATCAGAAGGGTTTTCGAGTCTCTCAACTCTCATTGTCCATTCACTTGCGGGTGATATTCTAGGTCAAACTGATAGACAATATACTCTAATATACTCAAAAATGCGGCCCATACCTGTGCAGAGGTCCTCTATCGGAGAAGATGTCTTCTGGAATGCCAAAAAGTCTAAAAAAATGGTTAAACAAGGCTTCACCAGTTTGGAAGGTGCTGGGAATGTTCTGAAAAGGGATAAATCTCAGTCCTCGTGAAAACCTATAAATGACCATCAGAATAGTGGGGAACCCTCGTGAATCTGGGAGATCGGTCACAAAGTCGATGGGACCATGCTGGATGGGACCATGGTCTAGCTGGTATGGGTAGGGGCATTAATTTGCCTGCAGGCAGGGTTTTAGGAGTCTTACTTTGAACAGGTAGAGCATGACTGGACAAAGGAATGTATATACTTTACCATAGATTCCCACCAATACCGATGAGATATCAGTTTGTGGGTTTGTGTTTCCCCTGGATGTCCTGAAGTAAGAGACGAGTGTGCCCAAGTAATCAACTGAGTACAAAATGGCAGAGGTATAAACAGTTTTCTGGAAGGGCACGGATGAGGAATGGAAGTGTTCACTAAAGCTGCTTCTACAGCCTCTTCGATTTCCCAACATATCGATGAGATGTTTATGTCTGGGGGTAGAATGCGTTTCAAGCTTTCTGACTCAGGACTAACACCGTCTCACTGGTGGATTCTGGACAAAGTGTTGGTCTTGGTCTTACGAGACCGATAAGTGATTTTGAAATTAAATCCGGCAAAAAACAAGGACCATCAGGTTTGACTGGAATTTAATCTCCTAGCATTTTGAAGATACTCTAAATTCTTATGGTCAGCTCCCTCGAGCCAATGTCTCCATTCTTCTAATGCTAATTTTACTGCTAATAATTCTCGATCCCCAATACTATAGTTCCTTTCAGCTGGCAAAAATTCATGGGAATAAAATGCTACAGGATGCAATTTCTGAGGGAATCCTGTTCTCTGCGACAAGACGGCTCCCACAACAGTCTCTGAGGTGTCCACTTCTACCACAAAAGGTTGTGTGGGATCAGGGTTTTTTAAGGATGGGAGCCATGGTGAAGGCTTCCTTTAGCCGCTGAAAGGCAGTCTCTGTCTGTTCAGTCCATCAGATCTGTTTAGGAGAACCTTTGATTAGAGACGTAAGAGGGCCAGCGATGGCACTGAAATTCCTAATAAGTCTTCTATAGAAGGTGGCAAATCCTAAAAAAACATTTGCAGCTTTACAGACATGGGAGTTGGCCAGTTAACAAATGCATCAACTTTACTCCCTGATTACTAATTACATACCCTAAGAAGTCCACAGAGTCTAGATTAAATTCACATTTCTCTTCCTTAACATAGTTGCCCCTTAACATTAAGTTGTTGTCTAACAACCTTTTCAAAACTGTACGGACATGTTGCACATAAGTCTCCTGGTCTGGTGAGTAAATGAGAATGTTGTCAAGAGAGGTGATCACAAAGTTCCCTAACGTGTCCCTGAGAACCTCCTTTATTGGAGCCTGGAACACAGAAGGTGCCATAGAGAGCCCAAAAGGCATCATGAGGTATTCATAGTGCCCCCTAGTGGTCATGAACGCCGTCTTCCACTCATCTCCCTCTCTCTCTTGGATAAGATTGTAAGCACTTCTAAGATCTAATTTAGTGAACACCTTAGCCCCCTTTAATTGTTCAAAAACCGCTGGAATCAGGGTAAGAGGATAGGGATATGGCTTGGTGATTTGATTCAGAGCTCTGTAGTCGATGCAAGGATGCAGTCCTCCAACTTTTTTCTTAATAAAGAAAAAACTAAACTATATTGGGGATGTGGAATGTCTAATAAACCCTTGTTCTATAGCCTCCTGAATGTGTACATCTAGTGCTTTTTGTTCTTCTTAGGTCAGAGGATACACTCAGGCAGTGGGAAAGGTAGGGTTTTCTACCAACTCGACAGCACAATCATAATGTCTATGTGGGGGTAAATTGGTTGCTTTCTCCTAATTAAAATCCTCTCAGGTCTATATACTCAGGCGGGAATTGAAATGGAGCTTTATCATTGGGACTCTCTAGTGGACAAAACGGAGACTGCTGGAGGGGTAATACAAGTGAGCAAGCAGTAGTCTGACTACTTTATGATGGTGTGTTCTGACCAGGAAATTGAAGGATTATGTTTCTCTATCCAGTGGAGTCTTTAGACTCTGTCTAAAGCAGCAACCTTCAGAACGTTCTGAAGATTCTCCACTGGAATTTGCAGTTGTTCTACTACCCGGGCATGGATGAAGTTTCCCTCTGCTCCAGAATCTAGAAGGGATGAAACAACAAGAGAATGGAGATGACAGTAAATACTGACAAGTAATGCAAAAGACTTGGAAACCAACTCCGTTATTAGCAACTGGAGTGTACTCCACGTGCTGTCCAGGGGTTGGCACCTTGCCTTTTTGGGGTTTCACTTTGCAGTCCCTTTTCTGATGGCCAGAGTTCCCACAGTACAAACAAAAGGTTGTTTCTAAACCTACAAAGCCACTCTTCAGGTTACAGATGAGATGAATCACATTACATGGGTTCTGTGACTTCGGTTGATTCTAGTGTGCTTTCTTATGCCAGATAGGACTCTTCTAGTGTTCCTGTCACACTTGGGTTTACTGCAATGTTAATGTATCCAACTCTGGATAGATTAATGAGTTGATCTAAAGTCAAATCATTGTCTTTACAAGTGAGTTCATTCAATAATTCAGGGTTGAGTAAATGTATAAACATAACTAAGAGGGCTGCATCATTCCAGCCACTACTGACTGCTACAGTTCAAAATTCAACGAATAATCAAATGCAGTGAATAATTAACTACTGAATGACCTCCTTGCCGAAGCTTAGCCAGTAATTCCCTACTGATCTTTCCTTCATATGGATGGTCAAACACCATCTTAAATTTTCAAAGGCATTGGACATATGACAAATGGTGAATCCAATTCCAGCTGGCTGTAGCCCACTCTAAAGCTTTATCAGCTAGCCTTGACACAATGCAACATTGTGTCAAAATCAAACATTGAAGCAGAAAGCCTCGGCATTTGTCAAGTTTACCTTCAAACTTCTCTGGCTTACTAACTGGTAGCAAAAAAGTAGCAAATGGGTTCGACATGGGAGCCATCAGTATAGCGATGTTGACTTAAGGTTTTATCAAGCTTAGTGTCTGGAGTTGACTACTTAACCCTTTGACACTGGCGACTAGCTGGCCTAACTGGGAATGCTGTTCAGCTTGCTGGTGAGCTTCTGATCCCGATGAATGAGTAACTCCAGAAAGAACCTGCTGATGTCTGGCGAGTAGCTGTCCTTGCTCCGTCAGAGCTTTTTGAAAAGCTTCCAGGTCCACCATCTGCATGTTTGGCGAAGTATTCTGTAATATGCAACCAGAAAGCAGACGCTAGTGGTTTAAAAACACAAATGAAGCTTTACTTGTAGAATCAGGAAGGCAGAGAGTAGTAAGGAGACAGGCATGGATCAGTTCCAGCAAACACAGCAAGAATGGCAACTATAACAAACAAGGGCAAATCAAAGCGCAGTCCACAAAACAAGTGATGAGTCAAAATCATAAATCCAACAAACCAGGCAGAAGTACAAAAGGGCAAATCCAAAAAATAGAGTTAAAGAGAAAACAGGCAGGTTTTTTTTAAAAAAAAAAAAACACAATATACACCAGAAGGAAAACACTCAGTAGTCTCACAAGGAAAATAATACTTCACAAGTAGTATAAGCTAAAGCCCGAGCTTATATACCAGTCTAACAAGTCATATGACAAATACACAGCTGGAGATTGTATTCAGGCGATCTTGAATGATGATAGGAGGATGAGGATCATTCTGGAGTCATGTGACTTTGCTGAGGAGTCTGGGTAATGGAGTTCGAGTCTGGTAGTTGGAGCGAGGGGAATGACTCCGCTTCGTGATTCCCTAGAGGATTCTGGGGAATGCAATTCTTGTCAGTCTGAGGACTGGTTGAATGTGCAAGGATCTTTTTCCACTCCTGTAAAGTTCAGTCTTAGAAGTTAGCTGCATCTTCTCTATGTTTTTTTCATTCAAACTCATAGCCCTGAGTTGTCTTCTCACATTGGAAGGATACACCTATAGATGTTTTCAGATCTGATAGGAGCTTAAGTTTTAGTGGTCTACCAGATCTTACATGGTTGTTTGGAATCACATTTTTTCTCTAAGACATCTGCACAGCTACACAGTTACACAAAGCTACACAGCTCTGAATCTTCTCTTACTTTCTACCTGTTTTAGATTGTACAGGAGCCATGAAGAGAACCTGTGAGTGAACTGGAACTGTTCAGCACCAATCACTTATTCAGCGCCACGGACTGCACCACACATCTGGGATCATTCACACACCTGGTGCAGTAAGCTGGAGGATGGGACAGTCCTCGAACACCTGGAATGGAACTGATAATCACATGATCCTTTCCGCATAGGACACTGAGGATAACTTGCAAACAAAACAGCTGCAATTTTTCCTGCTGCCTTCACCTGTGTCTGTCTGTCAGCCCCCAGAGAGCTACCACACTCTTTACTTCAAGACTGCATCATTTTTCTAAAGTAAGTTTTTATACTTTTTTTATATTGATTGTTTTATCTTTGAATATTTTTTACCTCACTGACAGGTTACATTTCTGTCATGTTTGTAATGTGAGCTCGAGCTGATATTTCACAAAGTCTGGTTTTTGTCAATAATTCTAGGGCACACTGTAAATGTTTTTTGTATAGAGCAACCAGTGACCGTTAGATGCAGACCTTCATTTTGGGTCATAAATGTAAAAGAAAATGTGAAAAAACCTACCTCTATGATAACACAAATTTCTGCCCCTACATTAACACATATTTTTCTTATTTTACCAGTTTAACAGTTAAACATACTATATGCTGCAGTTTAAGTTAGATGTTCAGTCTAACAACTGACTAAAACCTATTTGGACCATGACTTTTACTCACAGTCATTCATGAACCTAGGACTAGGCGAAGAGGGATGTTTTTTGGTTACTTTGATGCATTAGGTCCAACCAATCAGAGAGCAAGTTGATCTGTATTTATATATATACCACAGAGGAATACAATATGCTGAATGAATAGTTTTACATTTGGCAGCATAGAAGGCCTGAAGGTTCCTCACTGACAGCAACATATGTGTACATTACAGACATTACCCCCATTCAAGCATTAGAAGTTGGGAGTTCTTACTTCTTAGCATGTGTGACAGTTGCTGTGAGTTTTTAATGCTGACCATTAACATTAGAAACAGGACACTTTTCACCAGTCATTTCTTTAATGCTTGAATAGAACAATGTGTTGATGAAAGTCCTGAAGATCTTAACCGGTTGTTATTGGTCACATCAATGAAAGATCTTATCATAGTGCTTTTCTTATGATAGTCCTGCTTCTTTAAACAGCTAAATATGTAAACCTAAACCAAATCTGACCTTTTGATTGAAGTCATTGATGGGCATTTAGCAAATAATTTAAGCAACACTGAGTTATTTACAAAACATTGTGTATCTTTGCTTTATTTGTCTTTATATGTCTTTGGGCATAAAAAACACTTTTCGTTGGTTAAAATTGTCTCATGCTCCATGCTTCATAACGGCGAATTCAGAAGTTCTTTGCATTCCTTTCACAGTTAGTGTTCTGTTGGTTTCTTTAGAGAACTATAAGTACAAAAGATGTATTTGTAAAAAATGTAGGTTTATTTAATGACAAGCTTTTGTTTACTTCAGGATTTGCTACTAATGTATAACCAAAATGTTAACCCCTTTAAAATCGCAGACTTATTAGATAGTAAGGCCCTGGTCATTTAAGGGTTTAAAGTAGGGGTTAATCAGTTATGCTCATGCACAGATGCTATATTTTTTCCAAGTCTTTTCTTGAAACTTGGCATCATAACATAACCTGTTAAAGAATTTCATTGCAAGGTCATGTATGATTAGCAGGAAAGACATAATGTGTGTAGATATGTCTGCATGTAGATGTCTGCATAATGTGTCCACATGTCTGTAGACACCTGATCATCCAACATTTCTTCTGTAATGAAGGGTAAAACTAGGGAGTTTGTCCACCTTTGATGCAATTAAGGACCTTTACTTTTCTGGTGACACTTTGCATTAGGTGTTGGAATATTGCTCTGAGAATTTGATTGAGTTTCGGTCAAGTGGTCTTTATTGTCACTACTCAATCTAACATGTATACAGTGGAATGACAAGTCCTTCTGAGGTCAGGTATTGATGTTGGATAATAAGTTTTGGATCACTCCATTCCATAGGTACTGCATGGAGCTTCATCACTCCAGAGAACACAGTTCTACTGCTTCACAGCCCAATGCTCTAGTCTAGCTTATGCTAGACTGTTTGACTTGCGAATAACATTTTCATATAAATGAAAGGCAATTGTGTTACATATTACTGTAAATACTCACTCTTATTTGCTGGATTGAATACAAATGGTTGGTAATTAATTAATTTGCATGTCATTTGACATACCATATCCAAGTACTTTAACTAGTTTTCTTGACTTTTCATGGCTGTCACTGAGTCTGGTTTAAATAAAAACAACAACAAAAAAACTTGGCATAATTATCGATAAACTGCAAACCTCTTTCCACATTTGACATGATTGAGTTTGATTTAAAGAAGGTGAAATTTCCCCACGTTCACTCGGATCCCCAAAAGGTCACATTTTGTTGATTGCGTGATATAATCTCTCAGAGATTCATCAGTGGAACCCCAGCACTTCTTGTCAGTGCTGCACAGTCTCAGACCTCATTCTTTCTCTAGGCTCTATGTCTTCTTTCCAATTTAAGGATCCTTCTTTGCAAGACTAAATGTCTACTTAATATGCTTTAATGCTTGCTCTCTGGATCGGGGGAGTACTCCATCACTTTAACACACCTTCATATAACACATATTTAACTAGTTAAACCCTATGAAGCGGCTTGTCTCATAGCTGGACAGCTCTTCAGTGGGATGATGAAGGTATCCACTCCTGTGCCTTGATGAGACAGTAAAACGAGGACGGAGCCTCAATGCTGCTCTGAGCCTGTACATCAGTCAGTGCTGAATATTCATTAATCAGTAACATGGCATGCCTTGTAATTGGCAGAAACATTAGCGATGACTCCACTGGCATATCTTGACTCCTTGCATATTCATGTCTCTGGGCAATATATCCTAGCTGTGTGATTTTCTTCTACCACTCTCTTGCTCTCTCTCTCTCTCTCTCTCTCTCTCTCTCTCTCTCTCTCTCTCTCTCTCTCTCTCTCTCTCTCTCTCTGTCGCTCTACTCCCCTGAAAATTAATTCTGAAGCTGCAGGTGGCCTCCAATGCCACAATCAATTGTTAAATTGTGCTCTGGTTAAAGAAAGAACAGATTCACTGCCAGTCTAATGGAAGATAAACAGCGTTACTAGTTAGCCTAATTGTTCAGCATTTTCTGCCAAGTCCTTTTCACAGAGCTACATAACATTTAGCATAGGGTTCATAGCCTGAATAGATTTATCACTCTCTAATTTAATTTTTCAGTTACATATTATGAAATGATTTATTATTCTCTAGTCTCATTGCTTTGCATCACTATCACTTGTAAAAGTATACCCTTGTAGCAATGATCTGAAGGACATAGTGTATTTATCTGAATATCTCTATTCAGTCATAAAGAATGGCTCGCATGCACACTGCTTAGTTAATGGAGAAAAACCATAAAATGAGAGATATTCAAACAAGACAATGCAAGACACAGTTCAATATGTCAAGTTCAGGCATGATACAAAACCCTTTAAGATTTTGTGGGGCAATATTGGAAACTGAGTGGAGAAGAAAAATCCAACAATTGTGGATGGTCTATGGAGAACGGTGAAGACTCATTTGTGACAAAGCAGTGTGAGGGTCAACAAAATGCTGATAAAAAAAAAATAGTCAAGGATGTTATTTTTTGTAATGATCACTGATACACCAAAAAAGAAGGCATAATAACAAAAACAATTATAACAATAAAAACAACAAAAAACACTTTATTATTTATCATCATTTTGTTTATTTCACAAGTTTATTTCTCCAGTATAGTTGGAGATACAGTCATATGCAAAAGTTTGGGCACTCATGGTCAAATTACATTTTTTTTCCTACATAGAACACACTTCTGCACAATTGAATGTACAATTATTGTTTATTTGTTTAATTTAACACACTGGAAAAAATAAAACATAAAGTGACCTCTGCAAAAGTTACTTTATAAAAAAGTTATTTTATATTTTATGTTTTTTTTTTCTTTACAATATAATAAACTTATCAAATTTATAGAAAAATACATATAGGTTTGATCTCTGTAGAGAATGTGCAACTTATTTTCACTTAGAAAATCAACAACTTGGTATTTAGCTGGTGCTCTATGATATCTTAAAGGAAGCATGATGATGTATGAAATGACAGAATAGAGAACAGAACTTTACTCCAGCCTTTCTTTGAAGAGATGGCCCAGCAAAAGCCTTCATCTAAAGGGCCCAGTCAGGGATTTTTTTAGGTGCCATAACTGTAACAGTTAACTCTTACAGATAATGTGAAATGCATTGTATACATACACACTGACATTTTACTGTTAGTGATTGGGAAGGACTGTCACTGTCTTTCTTATGAAAGCTCCTTACGCCTGATAGCTAAACTGATTCCTGCTTGAAATGCTTGAAACTAGGTTTATAGACTCAAATTGCCCTGGCCACCCAATGACCACACATATACAGTCCTTATATTAAACCTCATCTATCCACTCATAGTAGCAACTTATAACTGCAATATGCATTACATATAGTACTAGAATGAGACTTGACTATAATTTGCCTTTATATCTGTTCAATTGTGCCTTTCAACATTTTTAAGTGTATTTTGTTTGTATCACTTCTACTATAATATTACATTACCAATCCCGTTTTTTACTCATGCCCCTTACTATTGAGCTTTCTTTACTCTAATGATTTGGGGACACAAAGCGCGTTTTGGTGACTATAAGCATATATGCATGTGGCACGCATATTCGTGATTCATCATATGGGACACTAGTTTGGAATGGGGGAAGTAAATAAATTAGTATATGATTGATCATCTCTTATTTCTTTGTGCTGTCACACATTTTTTCTGTTTGTCCTCTGCAGAAAATACATGATTTGTGTTTTCTCAAATCCATCATACACAATATGAAGACATGCATAATAATGAAATGAATTTATTAATGTGCACTGTCCCCCGAAGTCATGTGACAGTGAAATGGATGACTGGTTTGTGTGTGCATGTGTGTATTTGAATGTATTTGCATGTGAGGGTATGTTGTGTACTTGTATGCATGATTGTTCATGCTTGTGTGTGTGTGTGTGTGTGTGTGTGTGTGTGTGTGTGTGTGTGTGTGTGTGTGTGTGTGTGTGTGTGTGTGTGTGAAGAGCCACAACTGATGTGTGGTGGGGCATTTAAGACAGTGGTTGCCAACTTCTCCTGGGGATCAGCTGGAGATCTCCTGTCCTGCTGTCCAACCTCTGTCTAAGATGACCCCCACTGCTTACCTCACAATAATGCATCTGACCCAGCTGATCAAGCACATAGGAGGAAGTTAATAAGCTGGAGCAGGTGTGGTAGACTGTGCACTAGGCAGGCGAATGGCTAGCAGCCTTATGCAATAGGCTTGATTTGAAGGGAGAGGCAGCTAATAATCTTATATACAAGCCTGCAGTTTGCCATTTTATTTAGTCTGTGATTCACTATTTTGAGTTACTGATCTTCTTAAACAATCTTCTTTGTGTTGTTATACAGCGGTGAAAAGTAATGAGTTACATATACTCCATTGCTGCACTTAAGAACTCATTTTCAAATATCTATACTATACTTCTGTAAAGTATCACTCCACTACGTCACAGTAAAATATCTTCAGTTTGGTAACACTTTGTTTGGTCTACTGTAGTTGCTTGTATAATATATATAAATGTTCATTAAATGCAACTGAATTTCAACGTTGAGTGTGAAAGAGTTAATTAAACCTAACACTAACCCTAACCTCAAGGCAAAATCTTAATCTACCCATAAGTCTAACTGTAACCATATTGTTTTTGATAATCAGCTGAACATCACCAGAAGATTTGTCATTGGTATCTGTAGATCATCTACCATCTGGAGGACCATCCAAATAAAATGTGACCCTCTATTTTTCCTGCAATACTTGAATGATATTGAAAGAATATGAAGCACTTTCACAAATAAATCAAATCAATCAAATCATACCTTTCACTAAACCCCTCCCCTAAATACCAAATGCCCAATCATAGCTTAGAAACTGTAACTAGGACTGGGTAACTCTTTATGAGCTATAGTACTGATCTGCTTCTGACCCTGACCCTGCAAAGCTGATCTGTATTTGTTTGGCTGTGGTTGAAGTAAAGTTGAGAGGTATAGACGAATAAAAAAGAAACAGTATGTTTTGATTAATGCGTAAAGAGCAGAATCACCTCAGATGGAGATCTAAGAAATTGTTACTGTTACAATTTATGGTTTAATTGACAAAACTGAAAATAGAGCAACTTCTGAAGTTAACATCTTTCTCTTTCTCTCTCTCTCTCTCTCTCTCTCTCTCTCTCATCCCCTGTCTCTCTCTCTCTTCCCCTGTCTCTGTCTCTCTCTCGCTCTCTCTCTCTCTCTCTCACACTCTCTCTCTCTCTCTCTCTCTCTCTCTCTCTCTCGCTCTCTTTCTTCCCCTGTCTCTCTCTCTCGCTCACTTCCCCTGTCTCTCTCTCTTCCACTGTCTCTCTCTCTCTCTCTCTCTCGCTCTCTCTTCCCCTGTCTCGCTCTCTCTTCCCCTGTCTCTCTCTCTCTCTCTCTCTCTCTCTCTCTCTCGCTCTCTTTCTTCCCCTGTCTCTCTCTCTCGCTCACTTCCCCTGTCTCTCTCTCTTCCACTGTCTCTCTTTCTTGCTCTCTTCCCCTCTCTCTCTCTCTCTCTCTCGCTCTCTCTTTCTCGCTCTCTTTCTTCCCCTGTCTCTCTCTCTCGCTCACTTCCTGTCTCTCTCTCTTCCACTGTCTCTCTCTCTTGCTCTCTTCCTCTCTCTCTCTCTCTCTCTCTTTCTCGCTCTCTTTCTTCCCCTGTCTCTCTCTCTCGCTCACTTCCCCTGTCTCTCTCTCTTCCACTGTCTCTCTCTCTTGCTCTCTTCCCCTCTCTATCTCTATCTCTCTTCCCCTGTTGCTCTCTCTCTCTCTCTCCCTCTCTCTCTCTTTCTCGCTCTCTTTCTTCCCCTGTCTCTCTCGCTTACTTCCTGTCTCTCTCTCTTCCCCTCTCTCTCTCTATTTCTCTTCCCCTGTCTCTCTCTCACACATCCCCTGTCGCTCTCTCTCTTTCTGAATCTCTTCCCCCGTCTATCTCTATATTCCCCTGTCTCTCTCTCTCACCCTCTTCACCTGTCTCTCTCTCTTCCCCTGTCTCTCTCTCTCTCTCGTTCTCTTCCCCTGTCTCTCGCTCTCTCTTCCCCTGTCTATCTCTCACTTCCCCTGTCTCTCTCTCTTGCTCTCTTCCCCTGTCTCTCTCTCACTCTCTCTCTCTCACTTTCTCTCTATCCTCCACTGTCTCTCTCTCTCTCTCTCTTCCCCTCTCTCTCTCTCTCTCTCTCTCTTTTCCCCTGTCTCTCCCTCTCTTCCCCTGTCTCTCTCTCTCTCGCTCTCTTCCCCTGTCTCTCTCTCTCGCTCTCTCTTCCCTTGTCTATCTCTCACTTCCCCTGTCTCTCTCTCTTGCTCTCTTCCCCTGTCTCTCTCTCACTCTCTCTCTCACTCTCTCTCTCTATCCTCCACTGTCGCTCTCTCTCTCTCTCTCTCTCTCTTCCCCTCTCTCTCTCTCTCTCTCTCTCTTTTCCCCTGTCTCTCCCACTCTTCCCCTGTCTCTCTCTCTCTCTCGCTCTCTTCCCCTGTGTCTCTCTCTTCCCCTCTCTCTCTCTCTCTCTCTCTCTCTCTCTTTTCCCCTGTCTCTCCCTCTCTTCCCCTGTCCCTCTCTCTCTCTCTCTCGCTCTCTTCCCCTGTGTCTCTCTCTCTTCCCCTGTCTCTCTCTCTCTCTCTCTCTCTCTCTCTCTCACTCCCTTCCCCTGTCTCTGTCTGTCTCTCTCTCTCTTCCACTGTCTCTCTCT
>NC_051216.1:14105900-14180900 GCF_015220715.1 Pygocentrus nattereri | reverse complement strand
TCTCTCTCCCTGTCTCTGTCTGTCTGTCTCTCTCTCTCTCTCTCTCTCTCTCTCTCTCCCCTTGTCTCTCTCTCTCTCTCTCTCTCTCTCTCTTCCCCTGTCTCTCTCTCTCTCTCTCTCTTCCCCTGTCTCTCTCTCTCTCTCGCTCTCTTCCCCTGTCTCTCTCTCTCTCTCTCTCTCTCTCTCTCTCTCTCTCTCTCTCTCTCTCTCTCTCTTAACCCGTCTCCCTCTCTCTCTCTCGCTCTCTTCCCCTGTCTCTGTCTGTCTCTCTCTCTCTTGCTCTCTTCCCCTGTCTCTCTCTCTCTGTCTTCCCCTGTCTCTCTCTCTCTCTCTTCCCCTGTCTCTGTCTGTCTCTCTCTCTCTTGCTCTCTTCCCCTGTCTCTCTCTCTCTCTCTCTTCCCCTGTCTCTCTCCTAAAACAATACTGAACGACTTTCTCTCTTCCCTCTCATCTGAGGAATGGGGATCAATCCTCTTTCCTTCCTCCGTTCTCTCAGATCAGGATTTTTTGCGGCACTCTTTTTTGTTCGCTGACTCTGGACGGATATTGCATAACCTCGTGCGGCACTGATCAGCCTATTAAAGGGGCTTCCGCCGGAGGGTCCCTGTGGAGGAGCACACAGCGGAAGTGCTCAACTTGGAGGGATTTACATCCTCCAGAAAAGCAGCAGGAGCAGGGGGAAAGCCTGATCACTCACTATGTCTGTCTTGCTCTCTCTCTCTCGCTTTCTCTCTGTCGGTCTCTACCAAATTTGTCCCCTCTATTACACCAAAAATCAATTTTCTATGCTCAGGGTTCGCTCTGTCTTTAGTCTGTTTGCATGTTTTATCATTGTTTTAAAGTGTGTGTGTGTGTGTGTGTGTATGTGTGAGAGAGAGAGAGAGAGAGAGAGAGAGAGAGAGAGAGAAAGAGAGAGGAAAAGAGAGAGAGAAAGAACCTCTCTTCCTCCCCTTCTCCTAATCCATATTTATTTTTCCTTTCTTCTTTTCAAATGTGGGATTTGCGGATTCTATCCATGAGGGAAGAGCAGATACTGGCAGTGCTGTAAGAGTTTGGAGCTATGTTAAAGAGTTCTCTCATCTCTCTTTTCTCCCTGTCTTCACTGACAGAAATGAATACATATGAACATAACTAAATTAGAACATTATAAGGAAAGAAATAGTGAGAACTAGAACTGCCAGCTCTTACCTGAACCACTAAAACACTGTGCATTTGTCTGCAAAGTCCATCACTACATTACAGCAGTGAGGAACACTCAGGGCCTTCTACGCCTTCAGACGAGGTCTAATAATTAAGTCATAATTTTGAAATGCCCAGTGGAACATTGTCCAATCAGGGTGTTTTATTTAGGTTTTTGTTGTTGGTGATGGTGTTTTTTTGTGGTATCCAGATAATAACAGCCAACCAAACTTTCCCACCAGTTAAAACCTAAAGAGCTGAACTGGAGGCATAACATCTTAGACTGACCCTCAATTAGGAACCAAGAATGGAATCAACTGGTCATGTTTTGATTTGCAATGGGTGGGATCAATTTTGCCGGAAAAAAATGTCACTTTAGGCCTTTATAAAAAAAACCTAGGTACGTCAGTGACTATGAATACCATTCGTAACTTAAACAATGTATTTCAATCAGTTTCAAACAGCAGCAGCTTTACAGCAGGAATCCTTGCTGAAGGAGTCATTGTAAACATGCTGCATACAAGATAAAATATATGTTAATGTTTGTTAAAAGCTCCAAATAAAACATCCAATGTTTTAACAAGTTTCAAAAATCTGTTTAATCTAGAACAGACAAAAAAATGTTAACATTTTTAAAATTAACTTAACAATAGCAAACGACTAGAGTACTATACAGCTTTCACCAGAAATTACCTATATTTTTACATTTATGGTCCAAAATCAATGCATAGCTATAAAAGTGAAAGTTTGCCCATGTATTTTAGTGACTGTTTCCTCCTTTGAAGTTGTCTTGCAGCTTGTGTTGAGGCTATACTGTGTGTATCATTCCCCTGAGCCTTATTGCCACCCTGCCAATCAGCCTACTTTCATCAGTTTACTTTCACCTTTCAGTTTACTTTTCACTGCCATATACTGAGGAATGATGTTTAATATTTTAAGAACTTGGTGCTCATTTGTTTGTTTTTCAGAACTGTTTGTAGGGTCTCTCCCATTTGAAACAGAGATGTTACTTCTATGGAGTACTTTTAGTTATGATGTTGATTATTGAGTAAACAGGATATTTTGTGAGATAAATTGGGTATTGGGTAAAATTAAGTATTCAGTCAAATTAGACACAGGGTAAAATTGGTTAATTAGATGAATCATTTATTGAGTAAAACTGGGTATAGGGTAAAACTCGGCATACACTAAAACTGAGTGATTGGTTAAATTGGGTATTGAGTAGAACTAATTGGGTAGAGGAGTAAATAAACTATGTAAAGTTAAATATTGAGTAGAACTTTAAAATGGGGTAATTTGTAATTGAGTAAATCTAGTCAAACTGTAAAATCAAGCACTGAGTAAAACTGAGAATGGATAAACTCTTCAATATTGTGTGAAACTGGATAATTGGGAAAACTGGATATTTAGCATAATTTTGTTGGTACTGAGCAAAACTTGATATAAGGTAAAAGCAGTTAGGGGGTAAAACCACGTTTTATCTCTCTCTCTCTGTCTCTCTCTCTCTCAGCATCACACGTTGAGTGAGTTTTCATGTTTGCCAGCTGTGCTTCTGATGGGTCAGAATCTGTTTTGTATATTTTTTCATTATAGACTTCAGTGACCAAATATTGCATCTGCAATCTTAAAACGAGTTTGGCTCTCTTTAACAGTTTTGAGTTTTTAAACAGTCACAGTTTGCTCTCATGAATATTAACACAACTGCTGTCCCAATATATCTCTCCATATCCCCCTCTCCCCTCCACAGTCCTCCCTTAAAGCAGAGCGCAGTGAAGAGAGCAATGCATATGAAAATGATGTGTAATATAGTCTAAATATTTGGTGGAGAGAATAAGTAGCCAAATATCAAGGAGCTGTTGATCTGATGCTGCCTATCTCTCTGCTTCTCTCTCCCTCTCAAATCTGAAGACGGCCTTGGTAGATAGAGAGGGGTGATTTCTCACCGGGGACCAGCAGCAGAAGCACTAAGCTTATTCACGGCGGGGTCCGATATCTACAGAAAGCCATCATGAAATTAGATTACGAACAGGTAAATGCTTCATTTTTTACTCTGCCGCTGACACTTATCTGGCAGAATTCCTGGTCCTTCTGGTCATATTGCTTTATTTACCCTCACTCACCATTCTTCATTCAAAAGAGGTCTTGACATGTTCGCCTAGATTGAGTGCTGGGGATTTTTTTTCCTCTCTCTCTCTCTTTTCTTTCTTTCTTTTTTTTTCTTTAGAGTTGTTTCAAAGAACTGCTGGTACTTTGGTAGAGAGACCAGGGGGGTTGAGAGGCCCTGTCATTATCAAAATGAGAATTAATACAGAAAATTATATGAGAGTAATGGGGGTGCAAAACGAAGAATTTGGGCCTTCTTTTGTCTGTGCGTTGTTAAGGAGTCAGCCAGGTTCAAACCGAAATGTCATCGTTTTCTGCTACATTTCAGAGTTTCTGAGGAAACTCATTATTTTAGGCCTGTGTTTTCCTCTCTTCCCGCTCTTATTTGCCACTATGTATGAGCACACTGGGGTCTTAAAGGTGAAAGTAAGAAAGGCCCAATTAGTGAGATTGCAGCGAGAGGAGTTGCTCACTCAGCACATCCACTGGAATGTATAGGCCAGTGCACAAGCCCAAAGCTGGACACAGAATAGGATATTAGGCAAATTGCAGTCACATACACATTGGTTTGGCAAAATTTACAGTGAAATATTGTCTTGCGCTGTGCAAATTATATATGATGAATGTTTGCCTTACTATTCAACTAGGAACCTTGTGTAGGTTTGGGGTCTTTTTGAAGAAATAAAAATGTCTATCTAGTTCAATAAAACAAAAAAAATAACCAAATATCTTTTTGACAGTTTAGATGAAACTTTATTATGTACAATGAGCAAATATTGAGTAAGGAGTGCTGCATTTAGCATTATTTGGAATAAAAAACACAAAGTGTGACTATGGTCATGTTGTTCATCCCAATCACAAAAACAGAGGGTCAGATCCACAGAGAATTCAGTGCGGAAAAGCAATTAACACAGATCAATTTTTTTCTTTCAGATTAAAAACACACAAAGGTACCTGTTGTGATCCTGATATTGTTTTATTGATCACATTGCATGTCATGTTATTCATCCTAATCACAAGAACAGATCCCAGATCATAGACTGATAGTATAATGAGGGTCAGAGCTACACACAATTTGGCTAGTGTGAAAAAGCATTTAACACATATAGTTTGGTTTTTTTTTCTTTCAGATGCCATGACAAAAAATGACTGGCTACTAGTTGAATTACATTTACAGTACTATACTGTACCATATTAACAGTAAAATATTAACAGTAAAATACTGGTATACTGCAACTTCACATTCAACTGAACCAGAAAGTTACTGTGATGTAGCTTTGTGCTGCTTTATATCTACAGTAATGTTATAGTGTATGTCAACTAGGCCTTGACTTATTTATCAGATGGCAAATAAGATAAAATTTTTGAGAATTTGAATGTTTTCTGTTAAGAGTACAGGTATAGCAGTATAAGAGTATGTAGCGTATTCACAGTGACTCAGCAAAGAGCTCTGACATAAAGCTGCCTAGTGTTGATGTTAGGAACTGTCAGGTCCTAACTATGTTAATATTTAGTGCAACATGTTAGGCCATTACTTTGGCTCCTGAAGTCTTAAACAATAGGACAGCTAGGCTGCATTTACCAAGATACCACAGAGAAAAAAAGTCTAATTGGATAATTTGGACAATCTGACTGACCAGCACATCCAAATAGGTAAACTAGGCAGTTTATTGGAGCAGCACTCGAGTAGCAGTAGCAAAATGTACCAAACTATTTTCTATGACTAATTCGGTCAGATTCTAATGTTCTATTCATATATTACCAACACGCTGCCTATAGATTTGAAACACGCTGCATTTATTGCTCTATATTCATAGCAAAGGGTTAGTTCAGATAAATAGTAGGAGAATTTTCCCAGGGTTTATTGAAGCTCACCACTAGTTGCTTAGGTATACATATAACTAGCCTGTTTAACAAGTTCTGAAAATGTATGCGAACTCAATAATATCTCATTTGTTTTTATAGGTAGAGTATTAGCTTTTGTGTGGTGTGTAAAGCTCAGCCAACGTTCAACTCTTGAGAGTGAATGAGAATGAAAGTGACATAAGTGATCCATCACTCCTTTCCTCATTTCTCCTCTTTTCTTTGAAGTGAATGGAGTGTCTTGATTTGATTTTTGGAGTCTAGTATCAGCATTTTTAATTGCACCTGACATTTCCCATCCTTCAGCGTGGTATTTAATGCAGAGGACAGGTGGGGCTCATTACCGAGACATGGGGGAGGTTCCAATTCACACTCGTGCCCTACATCACGGTTACTCAACTACCGTCCTGCAAAGCCCTGCTCTAATGCTACTGACTCAGTTCATCAGCTAATTATCAGGCTCTTTTTGTGTTTTTGCTACTCCAGGAGGGGATCTGAATGACAGGCCCTTGCACTCTATGCCCTAATACCTTTATACTTACACCTCTCAGTCACTTGGATGCTCTGTTTCCTGTGACTGACTTCTCAAATGTGTTACTGTGTTGTCTCAAATTACTTTGATGGCAGTCAGACTCTAGTTTTATCAAATAAATATGTGAAATTACTCCATAATGAACTGACTGGCTTTTTTTATAAAGAGAAAAAAAACTGAAAATATCTTCAATAAATAAGTTAATTAATTGTTTATACATTTAGTAAATTACATGTTGTGTTGAGGTAGCAAAGTTCAGATATACACATTTCCAAAAGTATTCATTCACCCATCCAAATCATTGAATTCAGGTGTTCCAATCACTTCCATAGCCACAGGTGTATAAAACCAAGACTGCTTCTACAAACATCTGGGAAAGAATGGGTCGCTCTCAGGAGCTCAGTGAATTCCAGCGTGGTACCATAATAGGATGCCACCTGTGCAACAAGTCCAGTCGTGAAATTTCCTCATGACGTGGAAACGTGTTCTCTGGTGTGATGAATCACACTTCTCCATCTGGCAATCCAATGGATGAGTCTGGGTTTGGCGGTTGCCAGGAGTACTTGTCTGACTGTATTGTGCCAAGTGTAAAGTTTGGTGGAGGGGGGATTATAGTGTAGGGCTGGTTTTTCTGGAGTTGAGCTCAGCCCCTTAGCTCCAGTGAAAGGAAATCTTACTGCATCAGTACCAAGAGATTTTGGACAATTTCATGCTCCCAACTTTGTGGGAACAGTTTGAGGACAGCCCTTTCCTGGTCCAACATGACTGTGCACCAGTGCACAAAGCAAGGTCCATAAAGACATGAATGAGTGAGTTTGGTGTGGAAGAACTTGACTGGCCTGCACAGAGTCCTGACCTTGACCTGATACAACACCTTTGGGATGAATTAGAGTGGAGACTGCGAGCCAGGCCTTCTCATCCAAAATGAATGTCTGACCTCACAAATGTGCTTCTGGAAGAATGGTCAAAAATTCCCATAAACACACTCCTAACCCTTGTGGAAAGCCTTCTCAGAAGAGTTGAAACTGTTATAACTGCAAAGGGTTGGCTGACATCATATTAAACCCTATGCATTAAGAATGGGATGTCATTCAAGTTCATATGCATGTGAAGGCAGACGAGTAAACACTTTTGGCAATATAGTGTACTAAATTTACTCTATATTGAATGTAAATGTGCCATTATTAGACCGCATTCATGCTACATTCAACTGTTCCAGCGTTCTTTAGTAAAGGAAATAGTTATATACTGTCAACACATATATAAAATCTCTAGGCCCCTCACGATTCAATTACGATTCAGAGGGCAGTGATGCGATTATAAAACGATTATCGGTGCATCTTTTTCTCTATACAGGATTTCTTTTTCCTCACTGGGCGACGACTTGGTACTTTTAAAGCAATTTATTTTTAATGATCCATATTGAATTTACTTCCAATATCTTTTATTAATAAATCAAACGGAAGTGATGTGGTGAGCGGCCACTCATCTGCAATAAAATGCAGTTACAGTGAAATAAGATCCTGTGATAACAGATGTCCACGCAGCACACGTTACTATAACGTGCGGACAGAATAGCAGACGCTTGCAGGTGAGACGTTATGTGGTTTATTAACAAAAGCAACCAGGAAAATCCAAAGAGGGAGAAAGTCAGGTGAAAGTGATCAATACTCAGGCGACTGTGATCGCTGACAGGTGCGGGAGGAAACCACGTGATCTGTCTCGGACTCCTGGGTATTGAAGTCTTTTACTAGCATGGAGCCTGGGTGCGCGTGGTGCATGATCTCCCTGAGCACTCTGGGAGATGAAGTCGAACTCCCCCGTGGACTGCGTGACAGTTACAGCCGTCCTGCCGGTTTTCTTTAGTGATTTTATAACTATAACCGGATTTGGTCTTGTTGTAGAGGGTCAGGGGTCACAGTAAAATATCTGTGAGAATGGCTGTGTACAACCCATTTCTCAAGAGACTGCAGGTCACTTAGCAACAGTCTCTCCTGGCTAGTAGCTACGAAAAGGCAGAGAGAGATTTAGCCAAGACAAATATTTGGACACTTATTCGCATTTATAAGCACCTTAGTTTGTTTCCTGGAATGTTAAATCTGCTTGGAGAGACGGTAAAACACTAAAAGGTTGCGAAGACGTAGTCGCTTCTCTTTCAAATTTTCCCGTTCCACCTTAAATGGTGCCGCATTTACATTCGGCGCCTCGAGCAGAATTTAAGGTGGGCCGGAAAAATTTGAATAAGAAGCGACTTCAACCTCGTAAAACAGCCGAACGTTGAGAGACATTTTACAATAAGCTGCTTCACTTCTGAGGAAAAGTTTTCTGGCGGAGACGGGAGGAAAGCGGCTATAGCTGAGCTAACTAAAGCTTAAAGCAGAGCAAAGCAAGTCTGCGTTTTCATTCATATTTATTTTACCTATACTAGGACATTAGCACACACTGAGACATACTGGACATAAATGTTGTGGCTGCTGAGGTGGTCTGATTTTGGTTGAAAGGACAAAATGTCTCTTCTAAACATTTGGATTGTGACTCCTGATCTAACCTGGCTTTAATGCAGAGCTGGTCGGATTTCTCACTCATCCAGTAGTGTTTTTGTTATGTGCACTTATCCACTTCCAAGTTCCGCCCTCTGCGGTCCGTCAACATTACATTATAAACTAAATATGTATGAAATCGATTTTTGATGTTTGATGTCTCTAGGGTTACAGAGAATGGTCAGAAAAAGAGAAAATATCCAGTGAGCGGCAGTTGTGTGGACGAAAATGCCTTGTTGATGTGAGGGGTCAGAGGAGAATGGGCAGACTGGTTTGAGATGATAGAAAGGCAACAGTAACTCAAATAAATACACAAAATCTCTGAGGAACGTTTCCAACACCTTGTTTAAAGTATGCCATGAAGAATTAAGGCAGTTCTGAAAGCAAAAGGGGGTGCAAGCTTTAACTAGCACCTAATAAAGTGGCCAGTAAGTGTATATTATATTTATATATATATATACACACACACACACACACACACACACACACACACACACACACACACACACACACTAGGGGTTAGGAACGTTAGGAATGTGTTTGTAGATTCCCATTGATATGACGTTTGTAGAAAGAGTTTCTGTTTATGTTTAAAAAGCTCCATCTACAGCATCACAAAATGCAGCATGCATTTGTTCACAATGGATAGGGAAAGAGATGCAGTGCAGTAAGCCTTTTTATGTCGGTGCTCTTTTTTTCCTTGGGATTAGGAAGAAATGCCAGTTTGTGTTGTTTACGCCACTCTGCATTTGCCACTGGTGACAGCCCTGCAGCCCAGGAGTGTGTATGCACTAACACTCTCAGACTGGACCTGACTGGTGTGGACATGCGTACACACATATACACATTAATATGACTAGAGATGGATGTTAAACCTTTGCAACAAATCATTTTTTGTCCAGTTTCTTCAGATAAACATTACAATATTAAGCTAAAATCATCCTAAGCCTTCATGTGTTGTAGTCCAAAATTTAACTGTTCTCAAGAATATGCTGTTTTACTCCATTTCACCATAGAGGTGGAGGAAGGGGTCATATTACAAGCTTGGCATTAAGAGGAGTCTATTATGGTGATGGCTTTAAAAGTCTCTGTACATTGCTTTCATCCAGAGTTACAAAAGGCATGGATTGACTCAGTCTTTAAGTTTGCTTAAAGAGGATCCAAACAATGCATTGTTTATTGCTGTAATACATTATGTAGAACTTGTCTATGAATGAACAAGTTTGCTCCTTTATGCACCACATGTACACATGTACAAGGGGTACTGGTTAAAATGACAGTACAATGATCTCATTCAGTTCTACATTATGAACACTAAACAAATCAAATGTTTCCAGAACCTTCATTTGTTGGCAATAAATACAGTCCAGTGTTCTGACCTCAGTGTTTCTAGCTTAACAACTATTATGGCTTAACAGTGTATATAACCAGTTAATTCATGGTAAAACATCACAGACTATAGTGACAAATGACCCTCATTTGGAAATCATTAACAATATTTAATTATATTTATTTAATGGGACTCTAATCATGTTTGCCTTTGAAATTTCAGGCCTTTGTTTAACAAGGCAAGGTGGACTTTCGACTGTTATAAAGCTTTACTCAAAGTACAAGTAAGTACAGTTTTTCATTGCAACTCCTAATTGCTTTCTACAAACTGCAAACAAATTAGAAAAAAAGAGTGTTCCAAAACAGGAAAATAGCCAGCAGGCTGTTCGCTCCAGCTGTTTCTGCAGAATCCGGCGTCTCTCTCCAGGCTACGAGTGCTCTGTGTTGGCATCAGAAAAACAAAGCATATGTTCATTGTTAGCCCGGGTGTACATAGCATGTCCTGTTCGCTCAGCCTCCACACCGTCGCCGCTAACTCCCAACTTTGTTTCTCAAGGCTATCTGTCAGTCCGCATTTGGTGTCCGTGGATACATGGATTCCCATGCACCACAGAAAGGCATGTTGAGAGGAGGGGTGGGGGGCATGGACCTGTCAGCCTTGCTCATTTAGCAGGGAAGAGTGGCAAGGAGGGCATTACGCACTGCCTATTCATATGTTTCCACATCCTGATGATATCATTTTTTCTTTTTCTTTTTTTTTATAACAAAAACAAATTTTACATAGTATTTTTTCTAAGGTAAATGTCTGGGCAGCTGTCCAAAAGCATAAGAATATCTTCAAATGCATAAATGCAGTCTTTTTTAATGCACTTTTTAGGTTGATGTTCTCTGTGTAATTATTCAGTAGAAGCCAATGATTGCTGTGACATTTTTTAAGTCTGACCCTCTTTATTTTGGGCTGGACACAAAATGCCCAAGTTTATTTCTCCAGGATCATTGAGAAGCCTGTGTTCTTAGAGATGAAGACATACTTTCCTTAGAAGGACACAGCAAACTGATTATTTAGTCACATGGTGTGGAAAAAAAAAACAGTCATACTGTTATTTTCTGTGATAAGTTACTGCCCTGCAGAGTTTACAAAGACACTTAAAGAAAATGGATAGAACATTTATAGCAAATTGAAAGTAAATTATGTTGGGAAAGGCATGCTTTATCATCTAGATACCATTCTTTTCTTTTTTCCCTAATGGCATTTTTTGTCATTCTTCGAAGATGAAAAAAAAACTCCTGTGTATTTATCCCCTTTTTTCCCTTGTTTTTTTTTCTCACTCCCTTCTTTTTGTCCGAGGAGCGATTATGAGAAAGGCGTGTAGGATAATGATTGCATCCTACCCCCCCCCCTTTCTCTACCTGCAGTGGTTTAATCGGAGCAGTCAGCCCAGTCGAGCATCTCCCTGTATGACTTCCAGACATGAAATTCATTGTCATTATCATCCCTGTCATTTTACTGCAGAGTGTCCTGCCCCGGACCCCCTCACTCTCCACTGGGTTTGGTTACCTCCAGGAGAGGCCGATTAAAGAAAGAGGGGTGGGTGGGGGGGGTTGCGTTGAGGAGAAGAGGGCTGAAGGAGGGGGCCATATCCGTCATCCATCCTTCTCTCAGAGTTTTGACATTTTTCTGGGGTTTGCTCATTGACAATATTGTGTCATGGTTCCAATTAGCAGACAAGCAAAGCTGCTTAAAATACAATAAACAAGCTCATAATTGACTTCATGTCATATCATCAATAATTCATAACTGATAAATCTGAGGCCCGGCTGAAGAACCCTTGTGATTTATTGGCTTAGGGTCTGCATCACAACCATTGCACATATTAGAACACTGATTGTCAATCCTGGTCATGTGCTTCCACCGCTCTACTCATTTAAGTGCTTTCCCTGCTCCCAAAGCAGCTGATGCAAATAATCAGCTAACTCACCTGTCCATGCTCCACCCACAAACGTCTTCTTTCACAGCTATTGTTGAGAGGTAGGACAAGCGTTCTAAAAAGTTGGCAAAAATCCCATTTTACTTTGTAAAAATTGTCCCACACAGCTTAAAAAAGTTGTTAAAAAACCTTTAAAACTATAATCTCCCTATAGAATTTCTAATATTATGTTAGCTTTAAGCTAATGCTGCATTTGAACATTTGTTTGCCATTCTAGATTGACCACAGACATAGCCTTAGGTATTAATTGAAGCTTGCAAAAGACACAGATAGACCGTGGTGGGCTTGAGCCCCTGTCCTGTTGCCCTTAGACTGTATAATTGCCCTCTTGGTTTTACTACCTGTATTTTAGATTACCTCTGCTATTCTTCAGGATCCATTTCAGCGAGCTTTGACTAAGCCTCGCCCCAGGAATAGACCTCATGGGTTGGCTTGGGTTCTACAAGATTCATCGCTCTTGGGTGCGCCCTCTGGTTTGACCTGTCACTCATCACCAAGGCTTTGGAAATCCCACTAATAAAGTGCAGAGGATCTCTTTTAAGAATGTGTCATGTTCCATGAAGGGGGCACTTTGACTAACAGCTGAAGCTTAGGTTGGCAATAAGCAGTGTTGATAAATTGCTACTTCACGTTTTCATTAATGTAAAAAACTGGGATTTATATGAGACACTATAGATCTCTTAAATAGAGTAATAACAACACTATGTAGCAATTAAATCATGAATAGCACTATGATTTTGCACACTGGCAATTGAGGTCCAAAATCCCTACAAAGACAGTAGTGTTTATATTTTTGGCTGCCTGTGGAAAAAGTCTTAACACTATGTTGGTTTTTGTCTAAAACATAATTCCATTTTCTCTCTTGATAAGTGCGATTACAATATACAGTAAATTACAGTATGTTTATTTCATGTTCATGTTGCCCTTTTTCCCCACTTGAGCATCTGCCCCTCAAAACATTATTACATGGGCCTGTATTAACATATATTTCCCCTTGTGTGTAGCAGTTTTACAGTGATTATTTAAGTAAAGAGCCCTGGCATAGAGCTACCACATAGCATAGAGCAGTGTTCCATGCCTAACGAGTGATAAAACATGGTTAAGTTACCACTCATACTCACAGTCAGTGACATTACTTGGAATTCCAGAAGACCTGGAGGCTTTATCTCACAAAAGATGGTGAAAATAAAAGTCTGATTGATTGATTTCACTGTCACTTCTCAATTATGCTGGTAATTAAGGTCTTCAGTCCAGATCCTGAAGTCCTAAGCAATGGGAACTTGGTTACATCTATCTAGATACCACAGAGAAGTAAATCCTGATTGGCCAAAGCACACCTGATGCATTCTAACAGGACGACAACAAGTGTACAAAAGAAATATTGTTTGAAATGAATAATGGACTCTAAATATCAGTCACTTAATAAAGACCAAGCTGCGTGCTGCAACTTCTCAACACTAGCTTTGAAATAATCCATTTATAGACAGCGGATATGTCAATAACAAGCCTTTTCTAAGATGAACAAAGTGTGCTAGAGTAGATGACATACTAAACCATGTCGAACAGTGGTACTTAGGATCAGGAGTGAGAACCAGTGTTTAAGATCATGCAGCAGCATACTTTATACAGAAAGGCACCGAGATGCAACTGAGTTTTAAAAAAAAGACGTTTCCTACCCCTTAATACATCATGGCAGACTACATGCTCCTGTATGTAATTTGTTTTAAAACTTGGCCTTTATATCTGTTGTGCATTTTTTCCCTCTCTCCCTTTTCCTTCCGCTTCTTATTCTGAAAATGCCTTTGAGCGCACGGTAGCATTAACCAGAGCCTAGCAGTTACTTAGCCTGCAGTCGTTTTAAGCCAGAAAAGAGAGGCAAAGAGAAAGATCAGGGCTCCCTAGGCCATTTCATTCCTGCAGCGGAACAATGTCCTCAGCCCACGCCGTAGCCCTGCACTTCCCTGGCAATAACAAATAGAAAGAGAGTTGCTCCAGACACCAACATTAAAAGTGATTAATCATTTCTGCTCTCCCTTTTTCCCCTAACTAAAGGATTATACCGCAATAAATCTTAAAAGATGTACATAGGAATCAGTCCGTAATGAAACCCAGCTTTGTTCATTTGTCACCTTTTAAACCCTTTCATTTAAATTACAAAACTTACGACCTTGTGACTTGGAGTATAGATCTCTGGTATTTTCAGGCCCAGGAGGGATTAATCCATAAATCTTAAATCCAGATTCTTCTGTTCATTAAGAGGAGTCCGTGCCAGTGTCTTCAGAGGACACGTACACACAGACACGCACACACTCGGGGCCTGTCAGAAATGCTTCTCTGACATAGACGGATGGCGAATTAAGGTTGCCAGTGACACAGCGAATAATTATTTCCAATGATCAGCGTGTTCTCTTTGCTGCTCCTCCTGCTCGTCTGCCTTAGCGATGAGCCAGCACAGAATTAATCTCTCTCTCACACATGTGACAGTCAAGGCAACAGAGACGGTGTTCTTATAGACTTTGGGTCCACCTTTACGCAGGGTATGAAACTGCTATGAAACTGGTCTAAGTGCCTCAGTGGTACCATGTTCTTGTCTTGGAATGCCACAACACTGTAGTTTACAGTCTTTCACAAATAAAGCCTTATTTGAAGCTTTGCCAATGAACAGAGCTGCCCAAAGTTGGCTCATGAGGTCACTTGATTTGGCCCTGCCAGAAAGTTACCCTAAACTCACCCCCTCACTGAATGAGGAAATGAACATTACTGTACTTTATACTGTACAGTATACCACCACCTCTCCAAGTCAAAGTACATGTTTTGTTGTTTTTGTAAGTGAAAATGAAACACATATTAATATTTAACATATTAGTAAAAAACTGCCCTGCAATGGACTGGCGACCTGTCCAGGGTGTATCCTGCCTTCCGCCCGAAGACTGCTGGGATAGGCTCCAGCACCCCCCCGCGACCCTGACCGAGAAGCGGCTTGGAAAATGGATGGATGGATATTAGTAAAAAATAAAACACAAAATAAATGTGCCAAAACTGTTATACAGGCCACAGTTTATGTTTTATTTTTCTTTAATTCAGTGTATAAACACTAATTGCGCTTTAAAGTGTGTTCTCGGTAGAGGATGTGTAAACTTCTCACTCTGAAAATGAACAAAACCTTATCTGTGCCAGGGTACCCAAACCTTTGAAGATAGTGAATAACTTATAAAAATAAATGAGTAAATCTTTGTTTTCCTTTAAAAAATACAGTATTTTTGTAATTAAACTGTGGTGTAATATGTTATAATGTTATAAAATTATTTGCAATGTTGTATAATTTATACATGTTTATACATGTCACTTTGGAACCTGCCCACCTTTTTATTTGTATATGGCTTTTGTCGCTCAGCCCACCACAAAAACTGCACTTTGATGGTCCACCTCTCAATATGAGTATAGAGGGGCTGAAAAACTGGGTATCAACAGATAGCTTGCAGTTTATAATTGTACACATATGTAGTGGATTTTTCAGATAGGTGGAGCCAGTAAGTGGCACTATAAAGTATTTCTAACAAAATGGATGGTGAGTAACGCTGGTAATTCAATGGAATGCAATGCAAGCAAAAAGAATCAGCAAATGTTCTGTCCTTTTTGGCTCTATGTTTAAAGTAAACTGTCATAGCAGCGTTTTCACACTGTACATTTTGCATGTCTCTCTGTACTTTAATGTGGACTAGTGTGATTCTGGAGCTTGCATGCCTGAACGACCATGACCATGTATTGTCATATGCCAGAATTGGGTGCCTCTGGTCAAATGACATGTTTTGTTGATTTTCTGTTTATTTGCTCAATTTAACATATTGGGGGAAAAATAATAATACATTTTTAGTTGTACTTTTTCCTAATATGTTAAACTCGGCTAATAAATGTAGTATTTAAGTTTGTTCTCTGTAGAGTATGTAATAACTTTTTACTTAGAAAATCAACAAAACATAATTTGGCTAGGGTGTTCAAACTTCTGCATATATATGTATGTATCTTGTGTGTGTGAGAGAGGAAGATGGCATATTGTCTGTGTGAATGTGTGTGTGTGTACATATCTCCAGGCCAAAAGGTCTCTCTCTCTTTGTGACTTGAAGTGAGCTGCTCTGGCCCTGCCCTGCCCTGTTCTGCCCCGGCCCTCTTTGCGTTAGCGTCTGCGCACGTTAGCCTTCGCCTCCACGCCTCTGATTCAACCTGACAGCCACAGATGTGACAGATTGCTTCCGACACACTTCCATAGCACCAGTCAGGGTGCGGCGGGTGACTCAACTGCCCCCCGAGCCCCTCCCTCTAACTGTGCCCCCCTGCAGGACAGCACGGTGAGACGTGCACCAAACCTTGCACCGGCCCCAGTGCTTCCAGGTACTGCCACTGCAGATTACACACTGAGCCTCCGCAGATAACAGAGAGCCCAGAGCCTCACTGGTAGATGACCAGTGTCCACCTTGGTCAGTGCAAGGGCCAGGTATATTCATATATACCACATTCATGGTGTATATATATATATATATATATATATATATATATATATATATATGTGTGTGTGTGTGTGTGTGTGTGTGTATGTATATATATATATATATATATATATATATATTTATATATATGTGTGTGCATGCGTGTGTGTGTGTGTGTGTGTGTGTGTGTGTGTGTGTGCGTGCGTGCATGTGTGTGTGTATATATATATATATATATATATATATATATATATTGTTGCTTTCGGAAGAAAACCTTGTATCTCCATTTTTGCAGTTTTTGACATAATATGAAAGTATCTGTTACTCTTTACATTGTTTGTTAATTTTATGATGAATGGCCTAAAGGAAAATTACTCAAAATGACATGGGAAAAAATCTGGTTCCATTGACTTACATTTAAACTGATTATGGTTTTTCCTTCTCCTGCAAAGTTACTATTTTGGAGATACACGGTTTTCTCCCGACAGCAGTGATATATATATATATATATATATTTATGTATGTATGTATGTATGTATGTATGTATGTAAAGCTACTGAAAAACTTCAGAAAACTGCTGAGGAAGTCAAAGAGGGGAATAAGAGGAAACTTCTGCTCTTGTTCATTCAATGACTGAGATGTAAACAACATCATTCAGAGTGGTTTTATGTGAAATTATTATTTATAGAGAAGACTACTGATATAGTCCTTTTATTTACATTACAAAATGACAAATATGTCCACATGTGTTTTGGGTTTGATAACAGTAAAACAGGAAAATTCTAGTAAATTCTTTGGGGACTATTTTGCCACACAACAGCCCCCATCCCCTAGCTATGAATGTGTTTTTGTATGAGTTTTATGCATATAAGAAGCCAAACACAGACTTCAGCTGTGATGGGTAATGACATTAATCTAATGTAATCACACATATTGCACTTTTGACAACAGTATGACCTAAAACACATGGTGACTAAGGCAAATTACTAATAATTTGTACTGATGAATGCCTTTAAGAAGATTGGTAGACCCTATGGAGGTGGTTTGAGATGGTGGTGATGGTGGTTACTGTGTTATGTTCAGAATTAGCAGGCAGTATTAGGCTTTGTGCATTGCAGCATTGTCATCAGCAAATACCAATAATTAAGAGAATGGCAGAATTGGTGGAAATGTCAGTGCTGATTTCTGCAGCATGTTGAATGCCAAAACAACTGTTGTGTTCTGTGACATAAGTGCAAGTATATAAAAGAAGTAATAAGATAAATGTAACTTTCCTGAGGTCATGTATTTTACTAGGGCCTCCTTAAACCTTTCTTATAAGCTCATTCAGAAATAGCCATTTCTTAGTGACTGCTTATTATAATGAACTTATTTTTAAAACTTTCTCCTGAGGAATTTCCCCAAGCGAATCATTTTGGTTTGAGCAAGTGGCTTTAGCGATTGGTCATCCTGGCCTCTGCGCACAAGAACACAAGATGTGATTAGAAAAGAAAGAGTAATATTTTATCAGCATTGTATGGCATGTTGGAGCTCTTCAGATGTGGAGTGGCATATAAGGCAGAATTAACTCCTCACTCCGAACGGCCTGTGTTACCTTTTAAATGTCACCCACACAGATGCGGCTGCAGCAGGGATGAGAGGAGGGGAAGGGAGAGGTGTCTCTCTAACATTTCATGAATAGTCATGAGGGCTTGCTTTCAGAGCATGGCTGCCCCCTGATGTTTCTCTGAGCTGCAGCGGAGATTTACAGAGAGAGAGAGAGAGAGAGAGAGAGAGAGAGAGAGAGAGAGAGAGGCCTCTGCACTGATTAAGAGTCTCACAAGAGTTGAGATAAAATCCAGTATGCAGCCCTAAGAAAGCCAAATTCAAATTTGTCAAATTTCAAGCCTTTAAAATTGGAATAATCATCAAAAATAATTCTCTGGCATAAAAAAATAGAGGACAGAATAGATGGTTTTTAAATTAACGTCCATCTTTGTGCCATCACAATGAAAAAGTGTAATTTCTTTTTTCAAAATTTCTTTATTACATATTTTTATCTTATAATTTATTGCAAATTTATTGCAACTTTCAAATGATTTGGATGACAAGGACAAGTTGAGGTAATAAAAAATAAAATAATAATAATAAAAAATAGGGAGTTGGCCAGAGTGGGGCACAACCTCACATGGGATTAAATGTAACATATATATTTATGTAGTGAAGCATTTTCAAGTACTGCGTGCTTTGTCGTCTTATATTAATACAGTGGCGTTGTTATCAAATTGTGACAGCAATGAGAGTTTTATACCATTAAAGTCACAATCATATTTTATTCTACTTGCCTTCTTGCTTGCAGTCATATAGCATTGTTTTGAAGTATATAAATAACTCCTAGTTAGAGCCAGCCAGGCTAAAGTGCAGCCTCCACACATTGGGGTTAGCTTTATCTCAGTGTTATGACTCAGCATTCCAAAGTAAACAGTAATCCATATCTTCCATATAAATTCAAAAGAATATGCGCAGACTAATCAGAAATATACTCTGGTTATCAAGCAAATAAAATATATTTTATGTTTTTTAACATGTTGATGTTTGCTATTTTATTTTGTGGTCAAAATGTTTTTCCATGTTTGACACAGGCTTCCTTTATTAGTCATATTTATTTTAGTGCATATCGCTGTTATCGGAACAATAACAGATCTCCATTTTTGTCTTTTTTCAGTTTTTGACCTAATTTGAAAATGATTGTTGTCCTTTACACTGTGTGTAAATTTCATGAAGAAAGGACCAAGAGAAACGGCTCAAAATGGCTTGGAAAGATGTCTGGTTCCACTTACTTACATTGATTGCAAAGTATGTTTTTTCCTTCTCCTGTTACAATTCTGGAGATACAAGGTTTTGTTCAACGGCTATATATTTTATGTATTATGTATTATGTTGGATAGCTGGTTCAAAAAAACACATAATTGTATTAATTGTGTTTTGCATTGATTTACAAGACATTTTAGTGTCTGTCACACTTAGCCACACAGTAAACTGTCAATGGGGCAGGACCCCTCACATCACTGGGGTGGTACCCTTTCAGTACATCTAGTTTAGAGAATTGGATCATATTTTCTTACAATTATATTTATAAGCTGCTTTGACTCTGCACGGCCTGTCTTCACTCCAGGCATTTTATTTAATTTTTTTATTTACAAACACTTGAGTTACCCTAGCGCTCCTCCCCCAAGGAAAGTGAATGTAGTGTAACTTTAAAACTCTTTTAAGATCAACTACTGGACCTTAAGATCACTTGGCCTCATTCATCAACTGGTCTTAAGAAAAAATTGCTTCTTATTTTTTTTTATTTTTCTTATTTATTTTTCTTATTTTTTTATTTTCTTATTTAAGATTTGTTCTTAGGGGAGAACAAAATCGGCACACTCACAAGCACAAAGGTGTAAACAGTTCTGCGGTTTAAAGACACGTCATGAATGTGGTGTAGACTATTTCTTTGGCTTTTTGTCAAAATATTAAGAACAGACATAGGAAGATATTGGTGAATGAGGCCCAACTTTGAGAGTACATTGTTTGTACCCTGATGAACAGAAATTCTGACAGTGAACAAAAATAATCTAGCAGTATTGATGGGCTAAACACCTTATTATACAACTCAAGGAGTTTAATGGATTTGTAATTTGTTATTAACAAAATCAGAATGATGGTGCTGCAGTCGCTCCATGACTGTGTTTGCGCTGAGTCCAGTAGATAATCATTTCTGCAGCTGGTCTGGGTTACAGGCACTCTCATACATATCTGTCAGACTGGATCATCCCTGCACTGTAGCGCTGCCATTGGTATGATCCTTATAATGCAGGGAGTCAACATCAAAAAGCACATTAGCCCATGTATTCTCTCTCAGGGATTGTGAATAGGCTGCTGATCTCCCAGGCACACACGCACACACACACACCATTCACGCATACACACACGCACACACACACACACACAGACACACACACACTGGCTCCCAGGCTGCTCTTTGACACGCAGAGGAGAGAGGGAAAATTAGGTATGTCTGCTCCCTATTAATTACACTCCTTCCTTTAGTTTTGCACACAGGCGGACGAGCTACTCCATTACAGTGAAGCTGCCGGCTGATAAATTAATAATCGGCCTTGTCAGGGCCTGCAGATGAATGGGCAGTGGTGATTGATGCTGTTTTCTTTCATAGGGCACCAGTTTGATGTGAGGGCCAAATGTGTTATCAATGCCACGGGTCCCTTCATGGACGCTTTGAGGAGAATGGATAACCAAGAGAGCTACATGACGGGGTAAATGTCTTCATACACAGGTAAAAGAGTATGCAGAAGGCTTTATTTCTTAGTGTTTCTTATTGTAAACTAACATATTGAATAAAAAGCCTGGAGGATGTAAATTTGTCAATGCGTTCGCTATTCATTTTGGATCTTTAGCCCTGTTGCAGACTGTAGTTCTTGTTTTTAACCCTTTAAACCCCAAAGCCTTGTAAGTGGTCCCACCAACTGCATAACTACATATTAGTATTATAGCAGCACCCATGCAGTTCACAGTTCAGCAAGTATAGCAGCACCGGTGTACAGTAAGTACATTCTGCTTCAAGAAGTGCTCTTTTATCAAACACCAGGCAGAAAGGTACATAACAACACAGCATGAATAGTGGGGAGGTCATCACCAGCCATACATCTCTGCTTCCTGGTAGACACACAGCCCAACTCAGCCCACTGTCTGAAACACAATACCACAAGTAACACATGACACATCTACTAATCTTTTCAACTCCTTGAGACCACCAGTGGTTCCAAAATGTACTTCGTCATATTCTTCATAACTTTATGCTACATTCAAAAGGTGGGTGTCATATAAGAGCTGTAACTGTCTACTGGGTGATGTAATTTTAAACCCTTATAGTAAAAGAAGCTGAACTGACAATTTTTTGTCTACTGAAAGTCGACCCATTTTTCCACAAATCTGGGCCAAAAACTATAGACAGATGGTGTCTCTTCAGTGATTTACTCTGTAAAAATAATTTTTATTAAATAATACAAAAAGCATGCATGATTTTTGGCTTTCAGCAGTAAATCATAAGCATATAGCAACATATGTATGATCATAAAACACATTTTCTGTTCATTTGAGGGGAGCATTTATTAAAATAATGTGATATAATAAAATAAATGAATACTAATAAAACCTTACAGTTTATTTCATGCAGTTATTGAATATTTTATCTTATGTTTTGGTCATATAAATTCAGATGGACACAACAACATTAATAAGAGGTTAAATAATAGACAACAGCATAAACATTAACAGTTAATTCACATTTCCAGAGGGTTTGCACACTCCATGAGCCTCCTTGCATTGCAATTTGCATTGCAGTCCTCCTGATCTTCTCATGGCATCACTAACCAGCAGTGAGATGCTACATTACAAACAATGTATGTATGTATAACGTCCTGTCATTGCTTTCCTGTGCCTTCGTTTAGGTCTGCCATGTTTTGTGTTTAGACCCTGTCCAGTATATATATATATATATATATATATATATATATATATATATATATATACCCCTTCTTTCAGTCTTGTCTTTGTTTGGCATTAAGCGAGTTTACTGTGGGTTGTTCTTAGATCAGTAGTAGCTTTGTGTGCTATTATTTAGTTTTGCTCCTTAGTTCTGCTCCATTTCTTGTTTGCTTTCCTTGTGTTCTTGTTTTCCTGCATATTTCTTTTGTCTTTACAAAACTAACTCGCACTTGCAACCTCCTTCATCTCCTGCTCACGCAACATTATAATCTGTAAAGCCAGCTGAAAAAAATGTGTATTTTAGTTTCTGTTTTTGTAATGTCAAAAGAAACAGCATGTTCGCATATATATGCATTGAAGTTATAAGCAATGTTTCAGCCCAGTCTGCTTTTTGAACCAGGCATAATACAGGGCAGCCGATCATAACATGTACATGTATTTCATATATATCAGTCTAAAAGCACAGAAGCAAAAGAGTTTGATCAATTCTAAAAAATAAGAGAAGCTGAATAAACTGTTTTTTTGTACCTAAAATCACACAGATATTAATATGATACACAAAAATGTAGAATATATTCTCTTTAATAGCACAAATACTGGTGTGGGAGGGTCCTGAACATCACAGGGTAGCAGCTAAAGCTCTGCTCTTTCTACAACTTAGTATTGTCTCTTAAAAATGTTATTTTATGTGAAGACTTTTAAAAGGTGATTGATTCAGATGAACATTTCTGGTTTTGATTTGTTGAGCAGAACTACTTACTGAAGGCTGTGAAAAGCCTTGAAGACTCTGGAGATTCTCTTAATGGTGTATTTACCTTTGTCCTTCTTAGCTCTTCTGTAGATGAGGTGGTTTATCTTTGCTAGAAAAAAAAGTGAGAGCACATCTTTGTCCCCAAGTGTTTTTCTTGGACTCCAGTCGATATCCAGTGAATATTTGCGACATGTTTTAAAGAGTTCATTTGTGGAATCTACAGCAACTTCAGTAGTAGAATAATAATGAGGTGGATTAATCTTGTGCAGTTGGGCGTTACAGTGTCCTGACGATGAGGAGACCCCTCTACTGTCCACCCACTAAGCCCCAGGCCAGTGCAAAGGTTAATGCAGTCATCCTCTTCCTATCCCACTCTATTTTTCTCCTTCTCTTCTGCTATGCTGCCTTTCATTGTTTCTTTTTTCCAATTAACATTTAGATTATTTTATATTTTTCTCAATTTTTCTGTTTCTCTCACTTCATCTACATAGTCTCTTTTTTCTCTAACTTTGTTCCTCTCTTTCTCTGTTTTCTTTCTCTTTTTATGTCTCTCACTCTTTCACACTGTCCCAATTCACTCTCTCTGTCTCTGTCTCTCTCTCTCTCTCTCTCTCTCTCTCTCTCTATCTCTGTAGTACCTTTGTAATCGCCTCAATTTCTTTGTATATTGTGTTAACACTTTGTCTATTTTATCACCCTGTCTGTTACTTTTTTGCTATCAGGCATCAGCTTTGTCCAGCCATGGGAAGCATTTGACAGACATGCCTACTGAAACCTATCCCTTCACACACACCCACCAAAGAAAGCCATAGATGTGTCATTGCTTTAGCCCTGATATCAGTCTGTGTCTTTATGCTTAATTTTGTTCACTTTAGAGAAGACTCTACAATTCTAACATGAGACTGATGAGGAAGATTAGTTTTTTTTCCTTTCACTTTGTTTATGTGTTTGTTTGAAGGATTTTGTTCTAAAATGCATTATAGACCATTTTCAAGAATTTTCTTTTTTTTTTAATAAAAATGTGTTTTCCAGTACATTAGCTGTTAAAATGTTACAAATTGATTGGTTTTGTTTGTTTGTGGTGCAGCCACATTTACTTGAGGTGTTGAAAAATCTCCTTCACGAAAAAGAAAGGTGCTTGGACCCCTAAAACAGCTTTTCTATGTACACTCTTCTGCAAACTGCAGCAGACCTGATTTTAAAGAACCTAAAAATTAAGTCATCTCAGATTATGACTGTTGACAAGTGAAAGTTCTTCTACATGTGAAAACAGGATTAAGCTTGTGCTTGGAGAATTATGGGCGGTTAAATTTCCTTTGGGGGGTGAGATTATCCCATGGGCTTAATCCCGAGAGAAAACCCTTTTCCCTTCACTACATTAACATGATAAATCCCATGTTGCAGCGTAACAGCCGAGACCAACACCTACACTAATCTGGAGGCCTGGAGGGACCGACATATTCAGTACAAAAAACTTTCATTCTACAGCTAGAAATGAATTCCTTTAGCAAATGCAAAAATGGACATTTTTCTATTCCATACAAATTATTTTTATTAATTATGAACACAGTCTGCGCTAGTACAGTTTCAGTGCTTAGTGGCTGTATGCTAAAGTTATTCATGTACTCACCTCAGTCCTCTTTACCTAAAAGAAATACTTTGCACTTTATTATGCATCACAGCATAAACAAGCAAACAAACAAAAAATAAATAAATAAAGTCACCCCACTCACTAGCATCTAATGTAAACTTAAATGTGAACATTAAACCAGCTTGTTAAGATTTTCTGATTTTGAAAATATAAACATAAGTAATAAAAATATCCTGTAGAATGTGAATATGTGAATGTGATATATGGGCAAGATTATTCTGAATAAGAGGAAGTTAAATTGATGTCTGTGTAATGTTGATAGATGCTAAGTGGTGAAATATGTGGTTTACAATTGTATCTAAATGGAAAAAAAAAGATTTTACTGCCCCCCTCTAGCCCCCAGAGATCACGGGCTACTGTATGACTGCATCTGTATTATACCGTCAATTACCACCAACAGGGATTTTGGTATGTACTTAGAAAAGAACAGATAACCTGTTCTTTATTGACTCAAACTTGCTTATAGTAGATGACAGCTGTTGAATTATTTCTATTTTAAGTTTTAAAATAGAGCATTGAATTAAGTATTGTTTGCATTATGTTGTGCTCCACTTGTATATCATATTTTATTGTATTGCACTGTGTATTGTAGTTTACTGTATTGTATTGCATTGTATGGCACAGAGTTCTGTGCTCAACTCTGCTCCTTCTCTCTCAGTATCTACAGTGACTTTTGTTTCTAGCAGTATCTGAGCTCAGGACTGTCTTTTTCTCTAACCTATTGGTAACTAGCAAAGATACTTTCTCTAGCAGACAAAGCACTTCTTGTAAGTCGCTCTGGATAAGAGCATCTGCTAAATGCTGTAAATGTAAAATATACAGCTATGCAGTTGTATGGATCAGTTACATTTCAAATTGCTTGTTTTCCAAGTCAAAATCATTTCGAATTAAGCTAAGCATAAGTAAATTCAACAGAAATCTAGCATTTTGCTGCAGTTTTTAAAAACAGTTTTGATTTATGAGTCAAATATAATGTAAGGGATGAAATCCCTATCGTACATTAAAGTGTGCAGAAAGGTGTTCTCTTTATAGGATGTGTTAGCTTATATTTTAACAATCAAAACATAATTTGACAAGTGGCATCCAAACATTTGCAAAATACTAAGACAAAACACAAGTTACAAACTTTTACACTCTAACAATGCCAGTCTTAAGGCAGGTCAATCAAACGGGATGGTCAAGTAAAAAATTAAAATTGCCTGTGAAGGTTTGCCAAAAAATGAAGAGAGAGCAAATAAAATGTTGTTGCATTTCCGCCATTAGGGGGATCACATCTGGAGTGGAATCGACTATCAGTTATACAGAAATAGCTTTGAGTTTGCACAGTCCTTTTGAATTAGTCATGAGAGAATGTCTTGCCAAAGTTTTGTCCAACTAGCAAACTCTGGAGCAACACAATAAATGTTGATTGCAGTAGATTTCTACAAACCTCTTATAAAAAAGAAAAAAGTCTCAGAAATGTGTGCTGATTGCAACGGCTGAATACTTCAAACCCTTTACATGGCCAGAGTCCATCCTCAGGCCCAAAGTTTTATTACACACTTCTATAAACTAAGAATAACTTTGCCAGTAAGCCAATTTGCATTGAAGTAGTTACTGAATAATAAGCTTTAGTATGTTATAAGCCTGGGATTTTAAGAGGTTAAGAGAATAAGTGATACTTTTTTGATCCCACAACCGGGGAAATTCCACCTCCGCATTTAACCCATCTGTGAAGTGAAACACCACATACACACTAGTGAACACACACACACTAGGGGGCAGTGAGCACACACTTGCCCGGAGTGGTGGGCAGCCCTATCCACAGCGCCCAGGGAGCAGTTGGGGGTTAGGTGTCTTGCTCAAGGATACCTCAATCATGGACTGTCGGCCCTGGGGATCGAACCGGCAACCTTCTGGTCACAGGGCCAGATCCCTAACCTCCAGCCCACGACTGCCCCGATTTCATATTTCATATTTACTGATGTCTGTCACATGTTTATCAGGACTCACCCTGAACAAAAGTGTAAAAGAGATGAAGTCCAGTGTTTTAATCCTTTCCTGGGATATTAGAGAGCAGGGGGCACGGGGCTGTGTTAAATTGCATTGTTTTTGATTAGCGTTTTTTATTAGCTGCTTCTCGGATTCGGAGCTTTTTTATATATACTCTGTATATATCCTCCCAGCTGCGGCCTGAGTGGCTGTGGCAGACAGATGGCCGTGGCTGAGCGTGCTGGGAGCAGGTGAAATGAATGGCTGGTAGATATCTCCTCCGAGCGCAGCTTTATCGATCTGCGACGAGGGCTCTAATTGTTTTTAGAGTGCAAGATGTTTGCTGGGTGATTTGATTGATTAGGCCAAGCATTCCTCTGGTTATTACAGAAAGCAAAACCCATAATGCCGAGCTCTCAGAACATCACACGCTCATAGTTTCTGTTTATTTAATAAATAAGATATGTAAATATCACTCAGCATGGCCTGAGGGTTACTCAGTCATAACTCAGGCCTTGACAGTTTTTGATTTTCTGTTTGTTTGTCTTTCAGCTGTACTTTAAAGTCTCATCTTCAGTTTTCCAAATGATTTACAAGTTTTCCAAATGATTTACAGCTTTGTGCTCTGCTGTTAAAATTGAAACACCAATTACAAAAAGAGAAAAGGGACTAAATTCACACACAGTTTGTGAAGTAATGTAAAAAATGTAAAAGCTTTTTTTCTGCCTTGAAATGTTTTGCAGATAAGGTCATTTTCCTGCATGAGGAGAAAGTCAATGAAAAATAAGTGAACAAACTGGAGTTTTATAATGAAGTAGTGAGAAAATGGGGCACCCTTGCAAAACCTGAGAGATCTTTCATTATCAGATACTCAGCACTTAAAGCTTGCATCTGTGAGAAAGAAGAAAAATTCAAGCTGCTTCAGATCTAAACAAAACCTGATCTAAAAAAAGTGTTTCTGTCCATCTTTCCACTGTGAGAAGAATACGAGCCTGAATGTGAAATGTTAAGGCTGAATCTCAAGTGGCTCACTGCTCCCTATACAGTGTACTATAGGAGTTATGAAATGTTGGATTTACACTAAAAAATGACGCTTCTTGTCCAGTGTGGAATTGTGCACACGTGGCTAAATCCACAGTGATTCTACCTAAAGCAGTTTGCGGCAGTGTTGCGTCCCCTGACCTACACGTGTGTGTAGGCATTTGTGTGTGTGTGTGTGTGTGTGTGTGTGTATATTTCATCACACTTGGAACGAAACCTTAATATCTCCATTTTTGTCTCTTTTTTTCATAATTTGAATATGCACGCTGCCCGTTACATTGTATGAACACTCTATGATGAGTGGACAAGTAGAATCGGTCCAAACAAATTTAAAATAAACATTATGTTTTAAATGAACAGTTAAGAGGATTGTTTCTTTTCCTTGACAGTTACCAGGTTTTGTTCTAACAGCAGTGATACATAATTGATACAGAACTGTGCCTGTGTATGACCTCATGTCTATTTGTGTACTCAGTGGAGACAGACTCAGTGTCCAGCCTTGGGCAGTGGGACATTGCGGACAGTTCAGTGATGGGTGGCGTATGTCTGTGTGTGAGATCCAGCAAACGTCCTGTGGTCACAACCTGACACTGAGAGAGTTGCCCACAGCCAGACAAAGAGTAGAAGAGGGAGAAAGATGAATAAAAGAGGAGTGAAGAGGCCAGAGGTAAGACTCTTTCACTCCTCCGTCCTTGCCTCTAGACAGAGGGAGTGCACTCCTCTCTCAGACGAGGCTGCAGGGCACTTTGACACATTGTACGAACAATGACACCCAGGACTTGAGACTGGCCTGGAGTGGACAGAGAAGAACACACACACACACACACACACACACACACACACACTCCAAATCCACTGCTTCAGGACTGGACTCCTCACTACTCTCTTGTGTTTACTTTCTCATGCCTCATAGGCACATCCTTTCTTTTCTGCCACTCCTTTCTTCTCACTCTGTCTTCTCAGTTTTGGCCTGCGTCCACTCTGCTGTCCATGTCCCACTCATGAGTCATCCACATTCAATCTCTCAATAGCTGGATTGTGTTGTGAATTAAAGTGACTCCGTATGTTCAAAGCCTTCTGTTCCAAAACTGCCCTCCTGCCTCCTCAGGATGGGTCATTTCTTCTGTTTACTGAGTAGCTTTCAGGCAGCCAGGCACATGTCATGGAAAACAAGTTTACACAAATGAATGATTCACTCAGTGTAAATCCATATAGTATTAATACCACAGTTAAAGACGTCACATATTAAGTAGGAAAGTGAGTCTGAAAAAAGCACCTACTTTTCTGATTTATAATTTAAAAAAAGTTCAATATTTGCAACATTTTCTGCTTCATGGGGAATGTTTTCATTGCCTGAGTTTTTATATTGGGAAACACTGCAATTTTTGCTACATGACATGTTTTACAATAGGAAACACATTTTTTTGGTGTGCTTTTGACACAGTCATATGCAAAAGTTTGGGCTCCTCTGGTCAAAAGATGTTTTGCTGATTTTTTTAGGTGAAAATAAGTCAACACATTCTCCACAAAGAAAACACTTCTGCGCAGTTTACCTCATAAAATAATATGGCTTATTATAAAATAATAACATGGCCTTCAACATGCGTGGTAAAACACTGGGCCCACTGACAGGCCCTCACCCTTTAAGTGGTTAATACACCTGCACAAAAATTATGACACACTCTAAATTTTGTTTTATTTTTTTTCCAATATGTTTGGATAAACAGAAAATGTGCAGAATATTTTGGAGAAAAAAATTCAATATTTAAGTTTGTTTCATGTAAAGGATGTGAACTTCTTTTTACTTAGAAAATCAACAAAACATGTCACTTGATCACGGCTGTTTAAACTTGTACTTGCAACTGTATGATTACTAATTTTTTTTGCATTTCTTTTATCACCCATTTTATCATTTTTAACATCCATTTTTGCATTATGTGCAATTTAATTGCATTAAAAACTGCAATTTTTATGGTTTATAATAAAGAAAAACTTTAACAATATCATATGCTCAGGGATTGAATGTATTTTTATTATTTCTTAACGCATTTTATTTATGTAGTCCATCCCAGTCTATTGAGCTGAAGACTACACGCAGTGTACATGGTAAGCAGTGTGTTGGCCTCTCCTGAGCCTCCTGATTTACCAGGCCAGCGAGCCTTCCCAGAGCAGCACTCCCCTGCTGTCATGAATGTTTAAAAATTGCCCTTTGATAACGAGTTTGTCACTGTTTTATTCAGAAATATCAACCACCCCATTATAGTGGCAGGTATTTTCTTTTTTTTTCCATCCCGATCGATATACAACACCATATTAATATTTAATTCTTTATATGTCACGGCAATATAAAAAGAGTTGATGTTGTGGAGGCTCATTTATTTTCTGTTGCCGAGTGCTGGAGTGTGTATGTGTGTAGTTGTGTGTGTGTGCTATTTAAGCATTGCTTAAAGTGTGTGTGATGTGAGAGAGAGATAGCAGGGCATAAGGCCATATCATACAGCATCAGTGTGGGCTGATGTGTGGACCTGTCCATCATCCTCATAAAGGCCGGACTGACTGGGTTAGCACCAGCATGCACACCAAGCTCACATAGCTCTATCAGACCTTTGTGTGTGTGTGTGTGTGTGTGTGTGTGTGTGTGTGTGTGTGTGTGTGTGTGTGTGTGTGTGTGTGTGTGTGTGTGTTCTATCTCTGTCAGCTCTTCTATCTCTCTCCATCCTAAAATCACATCAACCACCAATTAATCCACACTGATAACTGCACAAATGAAAAGCACTAATACTGATACTACGAAATGAAGTCATTAGATGCTGAATGGACATAAGAAGCAATCTGGAGTATCCCATTGTGGCAGATTCAGCTGTCAGTGACACCCAAGACCCTAAGTATTTGTATCAGTATTTCTGGCTGTCTGTTTCTTTTATTTATTGTATCTTCTATAGGTGCCCTGATGTATAAATATAAATATATTATGTTACACCTTTGTGTAGTCCTAGTACACAAGCTCATGTTTTCTTGAAATTGCACTTTGTGCTATAAATATTGTATTACAATGCTATTATATGTAATAGTATTATTATATGCGTTAAAATGATCTTAATTATAAATGATCATACATAACATCCAAAAGTTTGTAGACACCTGCTCATCCAACATTTCTTCAGAAATAAAAGGTATTAATGGAGAGTTTGTCCATATTTTCTGCAGTAACAGCCTCTACTCTTCTAGGAAGGCTTTACACTAGATGTTGGAACATTGCTTGAGGATCTGATTGCATTCAACAAGAACATTAGTGAAGTCAGGTACTGATGGATCACAAACATCACTCCAACTCATCCCAAAGGTACAAGACAGAGTTTGATCACTCCAGAGAAGCTCTGGAGCTCCACAGCCCAGTGCTGGGGGAAGGGCAGGACTTTATAGTCCTTTAGTCAATGCATTGCATTATTCTTTTTTTAGAATTCAGATTTTTTTTATTAATGATATACAACAACAGGTACAGCACGACTTGCATGTACAATTTGTAAAGTAGCCATTCACTACAAAATCAAGAGAAAGAGACGGAGGACAACAAATAACAGCAACAATATAAGGTCCTTTGCACGCTCAGTTCAGTTGCATGTGATTACAAAATTCCTCACATTACACCCTCCGGCTGTAATTATTCCCACTTTTATTACATTCAATTCATTATTTGTTATGTTAGCAATTTCTGTTCTATCCCTAAGAAGGCAAAGCCAGGGTTGCTGAAGTAATGTAAAGCCCAACCATTTTCCCAACATTTCAAGAATTTTAACCTAAATATTTCTGCCATATTGTTTTGAGGTTCCTGGTGACCTTATTCTTATGTCAGCTCCAGAGCATCATGTTCAATTGGAAGAGCATTTTATAGAGCGTATAGTTTTGGACATGTAGTGCATTTATAGTTAGTTAGATGGTTAAACTCTTATACTCAGCAGTCCCAGCAGTGGAGGTTGTGTCTTCAGGCTCCAGCAACATTCAAAACATGGTGCCATGCCCCCCCAACAAACAGCTGGTGCGGAACTGTGACCCAGCAGTGAATGCATAGGAAAACAAAACAAGTAAAAAAACTGTATCCAAGGAGGTATAAGAAATACACAAAAACTGTAATTCCTTAAAAGTATGTTAACCCTTTAATGGCCAGGGCCTAATGGCAGGCCCAAAGTTTTATTTCACACTTCTATAACTCAGGCAGTTTGCACTGAAGTCCCTGTAGTTACTTTGTACAGAATTATGTGATTTTGTATCTGAGAGCCAGCATCAGTATTTGTGCCATAACTATGCAGAAAGTGTGCATCACATTTATTTATTTTGCTTTTTATCATGGCGCAAAGCTGCTCCGCATTGTCGTGACAGTTGAACGTTTACAATCATCGACTTCTTGCTCCCATCTGCTCCCGCTGTCTAAAAGATGCATGACTTCAGAACTTTTAGTGGATTAAACATGTCAGCAGTGATTCTACCTGATCAGCTCTTTTCTATCGTACTGACAATAAACGCACACCTCCAGTGTGTCCACACATTGGCAGGTCTTAAATGAACTGAGCCTGCATTGACAGGCCTGGATGGTCTGCCTCCCTCTGTGACTTACCACCAAACACTTTTAACCCCTTGGTTTTTGGTTGTGTCCCAGAGCCAGAATGCAATCTATGATCTGGATGTTTCCGGAATGTTTAAAAAGGTCAATATGCTGATAATTTTGACAGTGCTTGACCTTTGGTGAAAAAAAAGTAACAAAACCGTGTTGAATTGAAATAACTTGTTCTTTGTTTTGGCTGCACCACATCATGCATAACGGTCACACCCTGCCGTCTACACCCAGCGAGCTCATGCTCAGTGACTCGACTGCTAAACCACACCATCGATCGCGCAGCAGAAGTTGCTGTTTGCAGTCTGTGAGTGTCTCTGTAATGGTGGGCCATTCACTTTGTGTGGGATTTGCTCAAAGTTCGGACCCATCTGCCTACAAGTGGCCCAGTATCTAGCCCCAGAGCATGGTGGACATGTTTCTAAAGTAACTAAAATGGTCCATGTGACATGAAATAAGTGGCTGATCGAAACATAGGGTGTGAAATTTTTTGTTCAACTTCTGTAATTAAAAGACTAGAAAAAAAATAGTCAAACTTTTTTTAGGCAAAAAATAAATCCTTTTACGTAAAAGCAGCCAATCAGTTCAGACATGTTTGATGTCTGAAATTTCATTCTTTACTTTTGCACTGGAGCTATGAGGCTAAATTAGCAACAGGTTATCAACGGTTACACCTTACATGTCAAAACATTTGTAGGCACCATCTGTGCTTATTAAATGCTCATTAAATAAGGAAGAAATTGTGTATACATTTTTTGGCACATCATTTAAAAAACCTTGCCATAGCAAATTGTAGTTTCAGTACTGTATGAAGTCATGTCTGTGATTCAGTTTCCTGGCTCTTTTCCCTCCTGATTCAGGAGACTCAAGACTCCTAGAAAGTTGCCCACATGTCTTATTGATATTCTGTTGATGAAGTTCATGATGGGGAGTAGCATTCCTAGGGGGCTTGTGTGTCTACAAGTTTTCTACTTGTCAATCAAAGGCTTTGAAAGCCTTTAGAGGGAACTCACACTAGCTACATTTTAAGTTGGCAATCAAGTGCACATGTATTAAGGCTCTGTGTGGAAGTTATGTTGAGCAAGTGTCACTAATTGTGTTATTTACAGAACTGTCACAAGCTCTATGTGCGTGTGAGGCTTGGTGTGATGTAATGACTTTAAAATCAAGCAATTATCAGTAGCTTTTCCATTATTTACTCTTGAAACAACCTCTTTGTGCCATTCATATTCATGTCAAATGACTCATTATTGATTTATGACAGCAGGATGAATTCGTGTCAAATGAACATTTATACCAAATTTCAGTGCTGTCCAAAAAAATGTATGCCTCAAATGGTTGCTTTACAGGAGAAGGCAAAACAACCTTAACTTACAGACAGGGAATGTTTGTGAACAAATGAAGTTGGCTTGACAAAATATAACACTTCAAAAATGAAAGCACTTGCAGAACACTGTGGATTGTTTTGGATAACGTAACTGAGTTTATATCGTAAATCCAAGTAGTAACTATAGTGTTGCTATGAGGTTGCCATGGTGCCCCAGCTTGTTTTTAGGGTGATGCCCAGCGGTTGTTAGATGGTCGCTATGATATCTAAGATGATAGTTGAGGTGTTGTTAGGCCATTGCTATGGTACTATAAGTGGGTGCTAAAGTGTTGCTAAGCCATTGCTATTATATTCCAGGTGATTGCTACAGTGTTGCTAGGCAATTACTATGGTATCCCAAGTAGTTGCTAAGGTGTAGCTAGGCTGTTGCTGTGCTATCCCAGGTGGTTGCAAAAGTGTTGCTAGCCTGTTGCTATGGTTTCCCATGTGGTTACTAAAGTGTTGCTAGGCTACTGCTATGGTATCCCAGGTGGTTATTAAGATGTTGCTAGTATGCATGTATGATGGTGACATGAGTGTCCAAACACATCTGGCTGAAGCTCTGTTTAAAAAAAAGGTAGGGGTTTAGCATACAAACCCAACTCCAAAATCCTGGGACAGTAGGTAAAATGCAAATAAAAAACAAAGCAGTTATTGATTAATGTAGTTTGACCTGTATTTGAACAGAAAAACAAAAAAAAACAAAAAGTTTTTTTTTTTTTTGGAAACATATGCTCATTCGGAAATTTATGCTTGCAACATATTCCAGAAAAGTTGGGACAGGGGCAATTTAAGACTCAAAATGAAATGTTCAAATAAACGTCATAAAAGCATTTCCTAGGCATTTATGAGCAAGGACAGGCTTAGAGGCTCACCACTTTCCCAAAATTGCATCACCAAAAAAATCTAACAGTTTAAAAACAACATTCCTCAACCAAAGATTGCAGAGATTTTAAATATTTCACCCTCTACGATGCGAACTATTGAGGGAATCCGGTGAAATCTCTGTATGTAAAGGGTAAGGCCAAAAACCAGAAATGAAAGCTGCTAACTTTTGACCCCTTACAGTGCACTGCATTAAAAACTGCTGGGAGATCACCACATGGGCTCAGGAAGCTCTGGGATTGAGCTTGTCTAAAAAGGACTGATCAAAAGTTAAGACATATTGTGGTCTGATGAGTCAACCTTATTTGTGGAAATACTTGAACGTCCTGTTCTCTGGGCTAAAGAACTAAAGGACCACCTAGATTGTTACTAGCATAAAGTTGTTGGTATAGGGGAGCATTAGTGATAACATACACAAATGTGAATGCACCATTAACACTAAACACATTTTGGAGTAACATATGCTGCCTTTTAGACAATGTCTTTTTCAGGGTTGTACATGTTCATTTCAACATGACACCAGTCCACATTTTGCATGCTACAATAGCATGGCTGCATAATCAGGGAGTGCAGGTGATAGACTGGCCTGCCTGCAGTGCAGAACTGACTCCCATCTTATTCTTATTAAGCTCAAAATATGGCAACAAAGACATATTTTCAAAACATAATTTTGGAGCATTCCTATTGGTCCATTCATCATAAAATGTTCACACCGCATAAAAAGCAGCTGCAATGCTCAAATGACAGAGAAAAATCAAATTACAAAAAAATGCAGACACATGGTTTTGATATAGATATGAGTCTTGTTCAGTTTTTACATTTCACTCAGTGAGCTTTCTAATATTCATGTAGTTTTCCTCCACACAGTTCATGTTTTTTTTCCCACTGATATCTCCATCTAAACATATTGCATACAATATAGAAATTCACATGTACAGTTACAGGCATGGCCGCTCATCCAGACAACCAGACTGAACTAGATTTTCTACACGTCAAGGCAGCCAAGAAAGCTTTTCCCAGGACAGTGAGCATCATGAATAAAGAAAAAAGGTAAGATGTATCTAAGCTCACAGTAAGTGCTAAAAATCTTCTTCTGGAGATCGACCCTCCTGCAGAGCCTACTTACAACCCTAATCTAACACACCTGCCTCTAATATTCTGAGGCTTCTAAAGACGCTGATTAGCAGGATCAGGTGTTACACATTAGGGTTGTGACTAAAGCCTGCAGCACAGTAAACCTCGTAAACCTCCAGAAACAGAGCTGTGTAACTCAGCCCCAGCGACACACTGGCAAAGATCTAATTACCAACTGCTTGTTAGTCATTAAGAAGCATTATGTTTCTGTTGTAATGTTGGTGGTAACTTTATAGGATAAGGAGAAAATGTTCTTAAAGTCAACATGAATTGGAAGTCAAAATGCTTTTCTTTTCTTATAATGATTTGGTATTTCAGTGTGACTTGTGCATGTTGATGTAACAAAAAATCAGAAGGTGTTTTGAAGGTGGCCAAAAGTCATTACATTTCAGTTAAATATTGTGGGAAAACAAGACGTCTGTCTTCAGATTTGTCAAGATATGGTGAACTGTACTTAATACGAACACATGAAGACGAGAAAGATCCATTTTGATTTCACTTGAAAATGTTATTCCATGAAATGCTGGAATATTTCCATATTTCCATAAGTCCATTCCTCATGAAATTTTCACTCAATGTAATTAGGTCAGCTGACGTGGGGAAATGATGTGAAAAAAAAAAAAACAATAATAAACAAAAATCATCTTGCATTACCAGCAGGAAAAATCACAAGGACGTGTATTTCTCCTTACTGCAAGAGAGGCACCTTAGAAATAACAGCTCATGTGTGTTTTAATTTCCACATTTTATAATTTAACAGATGACCGATTAGGCAATAAACCATAAAGAGTCAGCACAAAGATTTACCTCCTGATCATGAACTGTACAATATTTATTGAGATTTCTCTAAGGTAAATCTAAGTCAGCAGATTATGGAAATTGTATCTTACATATGATATAATGAAAGGAGTAAACGTGTGTGTGTGAGTGTGTAGGAGGACTGGGATTCTCCAAAGTGTGTTTTGTGTATTATGGAATGTGCTATAAGGCTTGTTCTGTGCAGCTTCCATTCTCCTTGGAGATTAGTCTGGACCTAGTCGAAGTGGACAGGTAAACACATATCCAGTTTACTTTATACTCTCTCTCTTTCTCTCTGTTTTCTTTTCTCTGGCAGTCTCACAGGGGTTAACTGTTGATCTGTCTGTCATTGTTTAACAGGTGTAAGAGCTTCCACAAGTTTAACAAAGAAAATAAAGGATTCATCACCACAGTGGATGTGCAGAGGGTTCTAGAGGTGAAGAGAGCTCTTTGTTCATTTGTCTGATGTGTGTTGTGCGCGTGTGTGTGTGTGTGTGTGTCTGAGGTATCAGATGTCCTCTGTCTGACTGTATTGTGAGTGTGATGTTCTGTTTTTTTTCCTGTAACCATGGTGCTGGTCTTCTCACGTAGATAAATGTTAACACGTAGACTGTACATCAATTAGCCTTCATCATGTTTTGTGAGCACATAACACAATGCAGAAGACCAAATTAGTGCTTCAGTAAAGACAGACCAAGGATGCGGCAAAGTGGTTTAAGCTGGGGGTGCTGAAATTTTAAGCAACGTGAGTTTGACGTGAGCGATGATGTCACACATCCTATTGCTTTAATGAGGCAAGAGAGGACAATATACTGTTGTGTTACCATGGAGTAAGACACAGGGGAGGCCATGATTCAATTATAGGAAGTGCTCTTTATTAAACAAGACAGATACGAAGCGCTGAACTCGCAGTGGTGGTCACCACCAGCCAGAGGCTGCACCTTGATGGTAGACCAAGCCCTAACACAAAACACATTAACTAAACCTACACCCTGATACAAAATAACATAATTAACACAACATCTTTACACTAGCAAACAATGGCATTGAAACACATTAAAGCACCTTCTAAGGAGGAAGTGTATCTACCATGAGTCTTCCATGTGTGGTCACTTGCATGGCCATGCCTCCTGAGCTTCTCTGATCAAGCACCAGCCACCTTCTGAAGAACCCCATGGTCTGCATCCATTTACCTGCTAGCCCAGGCTTGCAGCATCATGCCGCCTGGTGTCGCTCTCTCTCCTGGTGTCTCTCTCTGCGCAATGCCGGCTGTTCACTGTAGCGCTTCCATGTTGAAGCCTCTGATGGTTTCATTTTTGCCAGCCTCCCTTTCACTGAAATCCTGTGCCAGCTCTGCTGTTGAGCCTCACAGCACTGTCCCCATTGTTCTGGACTTTCACTGGACTCTGCTTCTCTCACCATCAATCTTGAAGTTCTTCTTAGTGCAGTTTCAACCCAGTAGCACTATCCCACCTCTGACACCACTGTGGCATTGGTGTAGATTAAGACACAGTGGAGGCCATTAAGCCGCAAGAAGTGTGGGTTGCTACAACACACATATAACTGACACATGAAATTACTGACAGACATCGCTTTTCTGCTCTCTCATTCTGTACTAACTTTATGCTAATTAATTGAGTGGCAAACAATCTCTGCATGCACTTTCCCTCTTTGTGCATCAAACTGCATGTGATTTAGTGGCGTGCTGCCAATGAGGCTAGCTGTTGGCGAAAGAAGCAACAGATTTTCAATACATAAAAATAACATATAAAAGTGCAATGTTCACTCTAAAACAAGCACACATGCCCCCAGCGTCTTTCCTCCCCACCTGTTCAAAACGTGACAGTAATCTTTCTATTTTTGTATTACAAAAATATACACTGTAGTCAGCAAAAGTAAAGATCTATCTTTTCATTCTATCGCTATGAATGTTGTATGACTAATCAGCATAGAATTTTAGCTGATCATTCATTGCCTCGTAAGAAGTTGTGATTAACAATTTTGTCTTCTTTGTGATTCATTGTATGAAACATTTAATGAACAAGCGTAAAGTGGCCAAATTGACTAATTAACTAATCAATTAAACTAAATTTCTCACTGCCACCTTAAACATGTTCTTAACACATGATCAAATAAACAAATATCGCTCACTGCCACCCTCTAAATATGTTCTTCACAAACATGAAATAAATAAACATGACTCACTGCTGCCCTCTCAACATGTTATAGTACAGCTTTTATTGTTGAAGTGAGACTCATGACATGTCTCAAAAAATGATCTTTCTTTTATTTAAATGTTTTGGCATCATCCCAATTAATTAAAATGCACATAATTCACATTGTTTGTTCTGACAAACATATGGCTGAGAAAACTAACAATTGTAAACTAATATAATTGTGATCGGGGGGTTTATGTTATAATGTGATAGGCCTAACTGCTGCCAAATTATTTGGTTAGCTAGCATTAACTATTTTTTGGTAATTATGTGAAAAAAGTTAGATGCACCACCCAGGAACGAACTTCCAACGACTGTTCAAACACAGATTGAGGGCTTATCTTTTTGTGAAACATTTAAATTAATACAAATTTTGCACATATTGAAATGCATTGTGTTGCACTCATACATTGTCTTATTTCTGTATTGTGCATCTATATGTCTATATATCAGCACTGATTTCTGGCAGTGGTATTTAGGACTCGATCCTACTTGTACTACCTAAATATATGTTATCTGAGTGCACAACGAAGCACTTTTGTAAGTCGCTATAAATGTAAATGTAAGCGTAAAGTGTGTTTTATTATGCCTGTAATTGCTGCATGTCTAAAGTCTACTTCCATTGAAAATATTTTTGGATAATATTGAAATAAAACAGAAATAAAAAGAAAAATTCTCCATAACATCATCATCACCTCCCATTATTCTTCCACTTGCTCCACAAAATCGATGCAGACTATTATCCAAGACTTTATAGACTTTATTCTGACAGGTATACACAGACTGAAGTTTTTACTTGCTATTTTATGATGCTGTAAACCTGGTGATTAATGCTATGTAATATTTTCTTGTCATCTAGTGTGTCCTGTGTGTATGTAGAACACAACACTCTGGGCTGTTCCAAATGATCTCTCTGCTGTTTGTCTAGCCTGCAGCTCATAGCTGCTTCTCTGCCAGCTAGCACAGCCTTTTCCCTGCTACAAATCACTGGATAATGAGCCGTGATTAGGAGTTCATTAATTAATCACTAATTACGCTGTGATAACATTGACTTAAGAGACTACGGCAGTTATTGCTGTTCAAATACAGGAGTAGAGCTGATGAACTGGGGATTCACAGGAAGCCACAGCAGCACAGAGTGATCGCACTGTGCATGATGATTAATAAATATGAATGCAAGGAAAATAAAAAGCAAAAAAAATTAAAATAATATGCCCACAATAATTAACATGGTTATATATTTTAGAAGCAATCATGATTGGTTCTAATTCATGAGCATTCTCTCATGTCTTCTGTCTAAATTCATTTGAATTTTAGTTTGTATAATACATTTTATATCAGTGGTCACCAGCCCTGGTCCTGATCTTGGAGATCTACCTGGCTGCAGTCTAGTTCCAAACACAACCTGTCACACCTACTCCAGCTCTTTAAATTCTTCACTGGTTAGACCAGATGCAGAAATGGTAGATGAAATTAAATTCGACAGGAAAGTACATTTCTAGGATGAGGGTTGCTGACCACTGCTTTAGATGCTTTGTAAGTGCTCAACATACCTTAAACTTACAATAAACTACATACTTATTAAATTCATCTAAAAAATAAATCTTCAAGCTAAAACTGGTCCTAACAATCACCCTAATCCTAACATTGTGGAGTTTACATTTATAGCATTTGGCAGATGCTCTTATCCAAAGTGACTTACAATTCGATCATTTTACACAGGTAGGCCAAGATGGTGTTAAGAGTCTTGCCCAAGGACTCTTATTGCTATAGTGTAGGCTGCTTGCGCTGGTGGGGGATTGAACCCCAGTCTACAGTGTAGAACGCAGCAGTGTTAACCACTACACTATATCAATCACATAGTTTATTAATATTTTGAGCATCTGTAGATAAACTACAGGCCTTTAATGTACAAAAACTATTGTTTTCCATTGTCCAATGCCATTTTTTCTAGTGTTTTGAATTATTGTGATGTGCTTATGAGGATCTCAGTGAGTGTCAAATCAGCAAAAACAACAAGTAGAGCTCCTGAATCCTTGCTAAAACCTCAACACTGAGAGAAATGTTTGTGTTTTAAAGCACTGATGAGGAACAGCTGTCTTGGGAAAACTCTGTATTTCATTACCTGCATTCACATCCATATATATGTTATTTAAATTGGGCTACAAGAAGGCTTTTTATATTCATGTGCTCCTTTAAAAGACTCATCTAGGAAATCTTACTTTTAAAAAAAGGGTTTGATATATGTAAATACCTTTAAATCATACAGTTTATTCCTCAGTTCATACATTCCATGTATGCTGCAAAAATAGTTAATTGTGAATTTTTGTGATGTCATAACAAACCATGACCTTTGTATGTATCCACCTATTCAGCCTATAAGAGTTTAGAGTATGTGTGTTTCAGTCTTGACCAGAGTGCTCAAACTTTTGTAAATGACTGTAAATGTTAGGAAAAAGTAAAATATATGAAAAATACACAAAGAACATGAGCCCTTTATTAAGTATTCATCAATATACAATGCATGATACCAATAATAATATTTAAAATAGGAAACAAACACTTTGATATAACTACTTTATAAGCATTCATAAGTAAACACGACTTATGTTACACAATCCCCGGTTGCCATTCATGTCAATTGTGTCAATTTGCTGCAATGGCAGATTCAGACACTCTTCCATTATCACTCTATTAGTCAACTAACGGTCATGTCAAACTGACTTGTTTTGGCAGAGCACTCAAAATCTAAGATGTTATCAAGGCCTTCGCTGTTCAGTGGATTTACTCCCGTGGGCCACCCTCAAGAGTGTGTGTGTGTGTTTCTCTCTTGACACTGCCAGCAGTGTGACAATGATAAATGCAGAACATGGGACACATTAAAGCAGAAGGCTCTGGTCAATGTCAGGCCTTTCTTCACTGTGTCAACCTAAACAAACAGGCTCACACCCGAGAAAATGCTAATTGCGCCTCTGGAGATAGGCCCATAGAGCCATGCTGAGATAGAGCTTCTGCTTATGGGCTCTTCAGCTGTCCCTTACAGCCCCAAGCACACACATACACAAGCATGTAGCCTTCTTTACACACTCGTATTAACCTCTTCAGTGAACAACTAGGCCTCCAACCCCTTGTTTTGCCTCTAACCACTTTACAGCTGCCCACTGGTAAAGGAGGGCTCCTCACATGATTCATCAGTCCTCATAAAAATGTATTTTTTAAACTTCATTCCAGGAGCTGAGAGTTGAAATGAACTTCAGAACTCTACGCCTTTAGTGAAGTAATGAAAATTGTTTAAAACTATCTCAGTAGTAAGAATGTTACTGTATAATATGTGAATAAACACAAAAAAATGTACATACATACAAAAATTGCTTGATTTAAAAAAGTTAGCAAAATGCTGTTTAGAAGAATATGCTGGCATAACGTTGACATAAGAGACTATGGTAGTTATTGCTGTTCAAATACAGGAGCAGAGCTAATGAACTGGGAACTCACAGTAAGTGACAGCAGCATAAAATGATCAAACTGTGCATGACAATTGTGCAATTTATTTCAAGAAATATGGACGCAAAAAAACAAACATATGTACACATAATACTAAATACATTTATACACTTTGGAAAGGAATGGCATTTTCTTCGGATTCATGTCCATTCTCTCATGTCTTTTGTCCAAATTAATTTAGATTTCTCACTTTGGACAGTACACTTTAAGATCAGTGGTCACCAACCCTGGTCCTGGAGACCTACCTTGCATCAGAGTCCAATTCCAACCACAATCTGTTGCACATTAATTGGACAGGAAAGAAGACTTCCAGCAGAAGGATTGGTGACCACAAATAAAAACAGAATAAAATAATGTGCAAATCATGCTAATGAAAATAGTACAAAGACAACATATCAAAGGTTGAAACTGAGAAATGTTAATGTTTTAATGCCATGAACATGATTCGAAAAAGCTGGGAAAGCAGCAGAGAAGACTGGTAAAGATTTGTAATGCCAAAAAAATATATCTTGCTGAACATTTCACAACAAATGAGGTTAATTGGCAACAGGTCAGTAACATGATTTAGTATAAAGAGAGCATTGCAGAGAGGCTGAGTCAGAAGTAAAGATGGGAAGAGCTTCACCACTCTGTGAAAGACTGCAGGGGTAAATAGTGCAAAAACATTAGAATAATGTTTCTTAACACAAAATAGCAAAAAACTTGATATCACCTACGGTATATAATATCATTAAAAGGTTCAGAGATTACAACAAAATCTCTATATGCAAGGGACGTGGCTGTAAATCAATACTGGCTGACCATGATGTTTGGGCCCTCATTAAGAACAGACATGATTCTGTAGTGAAAATCACTGCATGGGATCTGGAACTTATGAAAACTTTGTCTGTAAACACAGCTTGCTGCAGCACCAACAAATGCGAGTTAAAACTCTACCATGCAAAGACAAACATATACAAATAGGATCTAGAAACACTGCCACCTTCTCTGGGCCCAAGCTTGTTTAAGATGTACTGAGGCAAAGTGGAAAAGTGTCCAGTGGCCCAAAAAAAAAAAAAAGTAAATAATTTTTGCAAATCATGGACACCGCACCCTCCAGCCTAAAGGTAAGAAGGATTGTTTGGCTTATTATCAGTGCACAGTTCAAAAGCCAACATTGTCTTTGTACTATTTTAAATAAAATATCGGGTGTAAATGATTTGCACATCAGCGCATTCTGATTTTATGACTTGGACTTGCATGATGTGACTTGTAAAAACCTTACATCTCATTTTATCAGATGCCCAATGACTTTTGCACAGAACAGTATAGGTGCTCACAGAAAGAGGAATATTTACTCAAATATTGAATATTTAGCATTTAATATTTACTCAATATTTTAAAACTTTGTTGACCCAGGCATTTACAAATGTTAATAAGCTGGTTCTTTCTGTTTTAATATGTTTTTATTGTTTCAGAACAATGTCAATCTGTAACATCTGCTGTTAGCCATGCAGTGTGAAGTGTTCTCTCCCATAACAACCCCTGAAGAGCATTTGAAAGAGTGTCCTGAATGCGATGCCTAGTAAGGTTCCTTTTTGGTTAAAATGCTGCCCAAGAAGAGAGCTACTTTTGGAGGTAGTGACTAGTTAGGCAGCTGCCTCCAGAATGGAATGCACTGATAGCGTGTGTAATGGGTATTTCCTCAGGAATCGTTCACTGAGGCAGCTGGAGCAGTAATCTATGAGAATGGCTTAACTGGAAAAAAAGTGGCACGCATCAGGCTTTGGTCCTTGCTGCAGTCTAGCAGAGGTGTAAAAGGCTAATGACATTCTTCACTGGTCTGGCAGTCTAGGCTGAGGACTTCCCGCCTTCTCATTAACCCAGCGTGCTGAATCAGGGCTTCACAGCATCATTACTGCCAAAATCTGGCTAAGATAGTAAGACTTGGACTGTAGGAAGGTGGAGGAGGTGGAGTGTGACAAACTCAGATTAGCAAAGCATATCTGTTATAGTGATCCTCCTTAACCAAAAGCATTGTGGAGCAAACCTCATTATCATAAAATATTAGGGCAAATAGTCTTTTCTTCTAATACTTAGTGGCTCTTTGGAACAATGTCACAGAAGAATCACTTTCTCTAGGTGGTTCTCTAAATACCCTTTCAGATGATGGTGCTTTAAGGAGCCATTTTTGTGAATTAGGCACACCTCTACATAATGTAAAAGTTCCATGCCTGCTAAAAGCTTTTCCTAGAACCATGTTCCCTAACCAAGTATCATATAAGAATACATTCATTAGATCAATTTCTTTTTGTTTAAATTTCACACACGTCCCTTACAAAAACGTTCTTTAAAGAAGCATCCACTGAAAGGATCTTTAGGGAACAAAAAGTTGGTTCTCCCATGGTATTGCTCCAAAGAACTTTTTAAAGTTTAAAGAAGCTCCATATAATGAAAAGATTCCATACCAGTTTTTCTTAAAACCACCATGCCAAGAACCCTTTAAAAACCTTTATTTTTATCAGTGCAGTACATTTTAAGGGGCTACTTTTATTTTTGGCTATTAAACATAAAGCTTACTAAATGCTTCAAATGGTCCAGTTTATGCAAATGGTTCTTTGAGCGTTCATGATTCTGTATACAAACATTGGATTTACTAAATAACCCTTAATGAAACCATTCTTTTTAAGATTGTAGAAAAGACCTTTAGCTGGTATAGCAGCGTTACATTCAGTGGAGGCTCTGTGGGCTTTAAAAAGGTTCTTCACACTTGAACATCTCATTTTCAGTGAAAAAAAAATCTATGGACTTTGGTCACTGTTAGGTAATGTGTTAATTATTAATTAATTAATGTCTTGTTATAAAAAATTACAAAACATTGGTGAATGTCATAATCTTCATGAAAACTAAAGTGGGTGTAAGTGGGTTTTAAGAAATTTGAAGACCTTTCAATGTTAACATGGGACCAAGGCTGCAGTGAAAGTCAATTTATGGTTAATGTATGTTGGTTTTATGCACGTAATTAAATGATCATTAGTGAAGATTAAAAGATGTGAAAGAGAGTGACAGAGATAGAGAGAGAAAGAGGGAGGGAGAGAGACTTGGGGAAAAAAAGGTAAAAGGCAAGAGAGAGGTGGCATAGACACCTTCATTATGAATATCATTTAATATCCAGTCTTATAATCAGTGCAAAAGCTGGACATGTGTGTTTGCATGATAATCACACACATGGAAATTGCAGACAAGTTGAAAATATCTCCTGCCATCAGTTCTGACAAGATGATATATTTAAACGTGCATGAATAATGAGCAAAATTTTAAAATAAGAAAATTTAAGGCTGCTTTCTAAAATCATACCGTAGCTTTCTTCTTTACTTTACCCTCTCTTTGGGCAGCTGCCAGTGCACTCAGCTACTGTATTAGATCATTTGGGATCTGTATGGAGCTTTCTGGGAATGTCAAGTGGGAGAGGAGGTTTCAGAAATTGCTTACTTTTACAGTACAAAGTGAGTATTTCCTTTGCTATTTGCGCTATTTGGACAAGAAGTGCACACTAAAAAGTTTCACAGACTGCTGCTAAGGCCCAAGTTTTGAGGGCACACATCTGCAGAAGGTCCTTTCTGAAGGAAATCTGACACGGTGAGCTACTCAGTAGGAACATTAGCAGTAGAACAACACTTTGACATGCCAACTTGACCCACATGTACAGAAGCCTAATTAAAAGGGGAATTCCACCCATTTTCTACATTTTACATTATTAAAAGTTTAGTCATACAAAGTGCTTTGATGTGAGATGTTGATAATAGGAAGCACGTCTGAAAGGTTTTATGCCTTTGAAAGCTCTCTCACAGAAAGTTATTAAAGAAATGGTTAATTGTGGTTAATAATGGTTAACGAATGCTGCCTGATGTCTATTACATTGCTTTACATCAATTTTGAGATTAACTTTAAGACTAAAGCATATTTGTGTTATGAAGTCTGTAATTTTTGTAGGTGGCCCTCACAGTGTTTTCAAATTTGCATTGCAATTCTTCTGTAGTGGCAGATCTTACAAAGCCAAGGAACTGTTGCTGTAACTGTGCAGCCATTTATCTCAGCACTGTTCCAAGCTTGCCACATAGTTCAGCTGTCATGCAGAATTGCAGCTGCCTCTGCCAGAACAAGGCCTAATTGGAAAATAATTAAATTTTTCTCATGTCCACTTTTATGCCTGCACTTTATGCCTTTTAGAAACAAACTGCTAAAAGCACTAATATTTATTAGATTCATTTACTCACAGTCAAATGAGATACAAATCAGTTGTGAGCATTTCTGAATATTCCAATAGCTCACACTGTAGGTGCCTCTGATTGGCTGCGAGGGAACATTATTGTCTTGCTTCATTTTATTGTACTGAATGTGGACTAAGTAATGCGTTCGAAGCCGGCTTTTAATTTCTCTATCTGTCTTTGCTCTTGGTGTTTTTATTACTATTAATTTATCGCTTGTGGTTTGTGCGGGGAGCCGCACTCGTTTATGGAGTAATAAGGGAATCTATTTAATGTGGCTGCCGCTAGGATCCGGTGTGAATTGAAAGCATGAATCAAGCAGGCTGATTAAAGTGGATTCTCTCGCGCTGGCTTTTAAGCGTGCTTAATTTCACTCTCTCTATAAATAATACAATTAGTTTCTCATAGAGTTAAAGAAAGGCTCACACACATGCTGGGTTTGCATCTGGCATGACAGCGATATGGAAAAGACCGTTTTAATTTCATGTTTTGGAAATATTTCTAAGAGATATTACTGACGTCACTGGCTAATGAATCATCTTATGGCTCAGTCAGTCCATCTCAGAAGGTTTGTATGAAAGTCTAATGCCTAAATAGGCTTGTCCCACTGCATTAAGCAGTAGTGGCTAGATTGCTATCCCTTCTGCTGTGCAGTGTTCAGAAATCAAAGTCATGCCTTGCTGCCTTTGAAAGGTTTATGAAGAGGTCAATTCATAAAAAAAAATCATAAACTCTAACATAAAAAGTGAGCAACAGCTTTTCATTATGTCAACTATCACCCTATAAAATAATAGGGGAAAAGTGCACAAGTGCCCTCCTCTCCACTGTATAGAAAGTACAACAGAAGAGAACAAGGAGAGCAAAATCCTCGAGACAAGCTCCGTGTGAGGTTGTAATCACGCCAGCTGGAGCTCTGGAGGAAGCCTGAAGAGGAAACGGATTTAGTCTTAATTCACACTGCCGATGTCTTGCTCAGACCTTCTTTCTCCAGAAGACATGGGCAGAAAATGGAGGATGCTGCTGTGCACTGCGGTTAATAAACATTTCATTTTTCTAAACTACTAAGGTGTGGTTAATTGTTTTATAAAGCCCAAAGTAGATATGTATTAGACTTATTCACTGTGTGTTTATTCATAATGACCTGCATTAGTACATAACTGGATGCCTGTTGTGTAAAAACATGTCGTTACGATTTTGTTGAATTACTAACCTAAATTCATGTCTTCCTAGTGTATTTCTTTTTATTCCTGTAGGTTCTATGTAGTGTAAGGTGACTTCCGTAGTTTGTTTCCTTGAAGCTTTGAAGTGTATAATAAGTCACTGATACTTGAAGATATGAACCACAATCCATAGCAAAGCTTCAGCTGTCACTAACAGGCTTTCAGTAGGTTAATTTGCATCACAAATTCAGTAATTAATCACAATATTTTGATTAAACATTGAAAACTCATCCATATAATTTATCCACATCTAGTCATTAGAGTGAGCTAAAAACACCTTTAAATAATCCCAGTTTGTATGTTTTGGCTACTATGAAATAATATTAACTTGACTTATTGAAAACTTATTTAGCACTGGTTAACCTCTATTTGGTGCTCTCTGAACTTTAGACCATGTAATACATTACAGTATTGATAACTTATGAGCCCTGATTATTGTGTCAAATTCCCCTTGGTGCTTGGGGGTCCCATATTGGCTGCTAACTTACTTGCCATAGCGGCTGTGGTGCTAGCATAAGTGACATCTAAAGGTTTAGTTTAACAATCCTTCTTTTGGTACTTTTCTGGTTTCTAGAGATCCACATCTCCTCTTTTATCTTTGGTTTGGGACAATCACTCTGTCTACCAAACTCTTGGGCATGTTTTCAGATTTAAAAATATGCTGTGACTTATTGTAAAGTTTTTCAGAGGCATTCATAGTTACAGTTGCTAAGCCATGAAGGACCAGGTGAACTGATTTGCTACAGTGCGAACCTGAGGTGACCAGTGTTGCTTCTCTACTTAGTTAAGAATATCAAAGACAGATGCTCGCTGCTTTGTGGGTAAAGCAGCTAAACAATGACTTTTCGCATTTGTATTTTTTTGTATTTTAGCATATGTTTTACCCTAACAAACAGCACGTTGTCATAATAAGTTTATTTTCAGGGACATTTTGAGATATTCAGAAGGTCTAAGAAGGTAATTAGAGGGACCTGGGGGGTCCATGCATGCCCTCCATGCATTTTGTTACCTTGGTTCTAAGGGAATTAACTCCACATCACTTAAACTTATGTAGAACCTATTTTTTGAATAAATAACAAAACATAGTTCAGGTGTTCCAATCACTTCCATGGATATGGTGTATAAAACCAAGCACCTAGGCATGAAGACTGCTTCTACAACCAGTGAAAGAATGGGTCGCTCTCAGGAGCTCAGTGAATTCCAGCATGGTACCATGATAGGATGCCACTTGTGCAACAAGTCCAGTTGTGAAATTTCTTCACTACTAAATATTCCACAGTCAATTGTCAGTGGTATTACAACCAAGTGGAAGCGATTGGGAATGACAGCAACTCAGCCACAAAGTGGTCGGCCACATAAAATGACAGAGCGGGGTCAGTGGATGCCAAGGCACATAGGGCGCAGACGTGGGCAACTTTCTGCAGAGTTAATCACTACAGACCTCCAGACTTCATGTGGCCTTCAGATTAGCTCAAGCACAGCATAGAGAGCTTCATGGAGTGGGTTTCCATAGCTGAGCAGCTGCATCCAAGCCTCACATCACCAAGCGCAATACAAAGTGTTGAATGCAGTGGTGTAAAGTGCCGCCACTGGACTCTAGAGCAGTGGAGACGTGTTCTCTGGAATGACCAATCACGCTTCTCCCTCTGGTTGTCTGGGTCTGGGTTTGACGGTTGCTAGGAGAACGGTACTTGTTTGACTGTATTGTGCCAAGTATAAAGTTTGGTGGAGGGGGGATTATGGTGTGGGGTTGTTTTTCAGGAGTTGGGCTCGGCCCCATAGTTCCAGTGAAAGGAACTCTTAATGCTTCAGCACCAAGAGATTTTGGGCAATTTCATGCTCCCAACTTTGTGGGATTAGTTTGGGGACGGCTCCTTCCTGTTCCAACATGACTGTGCACAAAGCAAGGTTCCAACAGTGCACAAAGCAAGGTCCATCAAGACATGGATGAGCGAGTTTGGTGTGGAAGAACTTGACTGGCCTGCACCTCAACCCGATAGAACGCCTTTGGGATGAATTAGAGCGGAGACTGTGAGCCAGGCCTTCTGATCCAACATCATTGTCTGACCGCACAAATCCACTTCTGGAAGAACGGTCAAAAATTCCCATAAACACACTCCTAAACCTTGTGGAAAACTTTCCCAGAATAGTTGAAGCTGTTATAGCTGTAAAGGGTGGGCAGACATCATATTAAACTATGGATTAGAATGGGATGTCACTCAAGTTCATATGCATGTGAAGGCAGATGAGCGAATACTTTTGGAAATATAGTGCATGTTCTCTAAAATAAAATGTTACCATATTATTATTATTGTTGCCGTTGTTGTTGTTGTTGTTTTGTTAACTACATAATGAAATGTTTTTCAGCAGCTCTTTCTTACATCCTTCATGAAATTAGTGTTGACAAAGGTCTAAAGCATGAATGATAAATGCGTAGGGGAAACTCGGTCTTCAGTGTGCACTTACCACTGCCAAGCGGTAAACTTATTCATTTCTTTACAAATGTAAAACATATGTTCTTAGGAACATGCACAACGTTCACTGCTGCCCTCCATGTTGTATTAATGCTGGACTGGAAGATCTTCATTAACTGGCCATCTAAGCAGTGTTGTGTACAGTCATGCATGTCCAATGAAGTGTCCAAAGCTAAACTAAATGCCCAGTAATTATAAAATAATAGGATTTTGTCCACGCTTGGGAGGCTTCTACTTAACATTCGCTGCCTCTGCCAATGGGCCAAAGTCAAAATGGAGCTTGGAAGGCTTTAATATAAAAAGTTGATACTGGCAAGCAAGGAGAGGAACAGAGAGAGAGAGTGAGAGAGTGAGAGAGACAGAGAGACAGAGAGAGAGAGAGAGAGAAAGGGGTAGTATAATAGCCATGCCCTCTCTATTAGGACTAAAAGGCTCCATCTCCTCAGTAAGGTGGTTATTTAGTAATGGTGCTCACTCAGCCTAATCAATGGTTTAGGCAGCACTGAACCATAAAATAAAAAGAGAAGGGAAAAAAAGATATCAGACGAGGTGCTACTGATTGGGGGTTAATTGGATATAATTGGAATTTATACTATACAGTAGACGACTCATTAAGAACACATTGAAAACTAATGTCATTTGAGTTCAGGTCATTTAACCAGTATGGTCAGAAAAAAAAAACGATCAGAGAGAAAAAAATAATAAGGTAATAGCAATTTGCTATTAGAAGTAGAGGACATGCTGGTCAACAGTCTTCTACTGCTAATACGCACACATGCAGCCATTTCTGTGCTGGAGGTGAAAGATGTTCATTTTCATTTCTGATTGTATTTGATTTGGTGTTTATAAAAATATAGCAAAATCACATGCACAAATAAATTTATCCTATGCCAGAATTGTATGGGTTTTGTTGTTTTTACACTTTCACAAGAAAACACTCCAATTATCAGGTCTGGGGCAGCCCTAGAGTAGTGCAATATATATAAGTGATTGGGTTGGGTTAAATGTAAATGCTTTCATCAATATTTTGATAAATCTGCTAATGCAAAATACATGTATATAAAATTTAAAGCAACGACAGATAGACTATGTGGAACATTCGTTGTTTTTGTGGATTTACAGAGTAGTGGCATTATGCAGCAATAACAGCTCAGCAAAGTTTAGTCCGGGTGCTTTACCAAAGGGCAGCATTCAAGAGGCTATATGACACTTACATAGGCTTGTAATGACAAGTTTCATAAAGCTACATAAACATTTATAATAGCTTATTCAAAATGTTTACCATAAAGACTGAATTTGCCATGTTTGATGTCAAATTGACAGAACCCTTATGTCAGGTGACATCAGCTGAAATCTTATAAATAGTTAAATGAAACCTAAATTAAATGAGATGCTCAATTTTGCTCAACTACCTTGACTTTGCAAGCAATGTCATACGAACAGCATTATGTCACTAAGCTAAGATTCCATGACATTTCGCCCCACAACATCACCAACCTAATGTCCAAAAAACATCAGTGATACCTGACACAGATGTTATGCAATTTGACATCAAAGCTGGCAGGTGGACTTTTTATGACTTACGTCACCTCCTGGAATATTCATAGGTATAGGGTTTATGTCAGTTGTCATTAGGAGTTTATGTAATTGTAGCCTTATGAACATAGCCCTACAATAAAGTGTTACAGTTTACTCTTTCTTGTCATAATATGGATAAAATGAATCGGCCTATTGAAACAGCCTACTGAAACAGCCTACTGAAACAGTACTGAATGAACCCAGATGCTTTAAATAAATGGTTCCTCAAGAGTTTTTTCATAGAGGCAGTGTTTCTATATGGAACCCTGAACACTCAAAGAACCCTTGAAATGCATGAATGGTTGTATCCATGGTGAAATGGTTCTTCTCTATGATAAAAAACCAAACCTCCAGTCTTCCCATTGTTACCGGAACTGGAACAGCAAATGGTGTGTGCTGAGTTCTTTAAAGAACCCTTTTAAAAAATATGCTATATAGCACCAAAAAGGGTTGCACTATGTTTAGAAGTCAATAAACCCTTTTTTCAGTGATACATAGAAAGAGTGTATTTAAAGAAAGGGTGCATTTATTAAAGAGGTATCAGGCTTCTCAAATACCTAAAGTAATTAAATCTGTGAATGTACAAATGCTTTCGTACTTCTCAGCATAGTCAGTCGAAACATCCTCTATTGGCAATCAAGTGGCAGACTCAGTGTGCTCCACTTGCTATTCCAGTTCCATTAAGAATGAGAAGAATGGAGGTTTGGACCTCACAACACATCCATCCAACCCCTCACATGTCGGCCCAAGCCAAGCTCATGAAGATATAAAAAAACAAAAAAGAGAGGAAGAGAGAAAAAGAGTAGAAGAGGCAGAGAGAAACAACTAGGAATGGGGGAGGATGGAAGGGGGGGCAGAAGACAGAGCGAGAGACAGAAAGAGAAAGAGCTGTGAGGGAAGCACTGAAGAGAGGGGGGTGTATATGGCGATGAACTGGAAGCCGGTATGTTTTATCAGCCAGCGCACTGGTGCCGTTTAGCCGTCTGAAATGAGCCGCCGAGCTCTGGGAATAGGGCCTAGCTGCCGTGGCGCTCCCCAAATCCTCCCAGAGAAGAATATCAGCTCCTCTCACACGCCTCTGCGCGACGCCCGCGGCCCGCCGCTGAAAACTATCTCTATTGTCCAGTTTGATTGCCTGAATCAAACTGATTTACTGCAAATCCATCGGAGCTTTGATAAATCTATTACAGTTTCATTTCGCTGATTTCATTAACGTGAATAAAACCCAGCCATGCTTTCTGCATAACTGCCTTTTAATGGCCTGGCCCTGTCACCTGCCTGCGTATTAATCCCTCTGACTTATTGCTCCACAGAGGCAATGAGTAATGGGTATTTGAATGTGATCACCACAGTACAATGCAATTAAGGCAGCAGTACTGTTCTATGCCTTTAATCCTGAACTAATTTGAATTGCAGTTTGATAGCACTGTGAATCCTGCATAATTATGTAGGGTGCATATTAAACCGAGTGACAAACCGCAGAGCCGGCTCTTTAACTGAACCCAGCCAGAGGCAGAGGGCCAAGGCCAGAGCCAGGGATGGAGAAGAGATGGCAGCCAGGTAGCCAAGCGCAAGCTCCAGCAGCCAGGTGAGGAAAAGCTCAATTACGGCTGACGGGAGGGAGTCGGAGGGAGAAGACGGTTGACACAGACATCTCTCTCACACGGCCCGAATTCAGAAGCAGTGTAGCTGTGTCATCTTACCCTGGAGGCACGGATACATCAAGTGTGAATTAGAGAGGGTGAGCTTGTAGCCGAGCTTAAGGGGATGTTACGTCTCCTTAAAGAGGGGGGAATTTTACAAGGCTTCCAGGGCAGGTGTCACTTAAGACAATATCTGACAGCTTGGGATTTAATTGAGGTCACCTTAGCCATCACAGACGGGAAATTTATTCCACTTAATGACATAAACCGGACTTCTTCTCATATGATGCTCACATTTTTCTATACAAAAATTCAACGTCTTCTTGAGCCCAAGCACAATAATAATTTTGCTACAGAGCTGAATTGGCAAGAACAGTGAGGGAGAGAGCAAGGCAAAGAAGGCATGGACACAGATTGAAGAGCAGAGAAGGAAGGAAGGAAGAGAAGAAATGCTGGCTAAATTAAGCCATTGTGACTAAAAATCCTTCTTTAATAAGGTTCATGCTGTCTACAACTTCATCATTCTCCCCCCTGAATGATAATTACTTTATTCAATCATGTTCGAGGTTTTAGTGAAAGCTAGCATTGATTGATTAACTTCAATTACCATGCTTGCATTTGCATAGATAAAAACTGCTTTTCAATTTGTGAGTGGCACACGGGGTGGGGGACCCTGGCTGGGAATTTGCATTTCAATGCGAGGTGTCGGCAGGGAAAGGTGGGAGAGGGGTCTGATCGCCACCAAGCCCTTTCTGCTCCGCTGCCCCAAACGCTCCGTCTACACTCCCCCCATAAACACTCTTTGTTATGATGTTGGTTTGTGGCAGTGGCCACATGGAGGAGAGGGGGGGACAGAGAGATAGAGAGCCAGTGAGACGTGCTCAGTGATTGCAGGCGGTCCACACTGCTCCATTGGAGGGATTAGGCGGGAGGTGTTGTGGTCACACTCATACTGCTATAAGCAGCAAGTCACTTCACACGGCCCGTTTGACACACTGTCAGCGCTTACTCGGACCTCCAAACAGAGTGTGCATTGCACAACATATGGTTTATTCTGTTGTCTGAAAACAGCATATCTGTGCTGAAGAAGATGATGATTGATGACTTCGATCAACCTCCGTTATCAGCCCTGTCACTCAGCCTCTCTCTCTACATGCTTGCTTTTTAATTGTCTTTAATTGACAATGATACTGAAAACAGGCCTGTCTACATTCATTGAGGCATACTTTTAACATCTGTGGTTAGCCAAGCAAATCTCTTTTCCACTTATTCTTCAAATGACAATTAAGTGTTAAAGACCTTGCATCTACAAAGTAAATATCATTTTAGAAGGCCAATATACAGTATTGTCACTGTCTTATGAAATTCATAATGTATTGATAGAATGGTCCAAAATTTCTTAAATCTTTTTTTGTATTAACATATATTACATTTTAGAACCTTAGATAGGATGTTTTGTTATGACATCACCAATACAGAACTGTGCAAAGGTGAGAAAATTACATTTAAAAGCTGTTTAACTGGGCAGGAAGTGTGTATTTGCTCAGAAAAACACCATTATTAGAATAAAAACATCATTAATATAATAAGTAGTGATTTTATGTATATCATTGTTTACTTAAACATTTCCCAACCTCTCCTTGAGCAAGTCACTACTGATTATAATTATCATCTGGTCCTTGGTTTGGCTAATCAATCTGTAACCAAGCCCAGTTCACAACATCTCAACTCCGTTATTGAAAATAAAGGAATCTGTATTTATGTTTATTTGCACAGTATGTATGCATGTATTGTACAATAAAAAAAAAACAAAGTTATGCACAGTTTTGAGCATTTCAGTTGTACAGCACCAATATGTTATGGTTTAGTATATTAGAAGCTTTAGATGTTCTATGTGAACCTAGACATCTTGTCCAATCTTCCTCTACAGCAGCTTTGCTAATGTTATCCCTCAATGTCATCCCTCCATCCTATGTTGATGTATGTTTGCTATAAGTTTGAATTTGGAAGATTGTGCCGCTCTTGACAGTAAGCGGGGGGGGGTCTGAAGTAACTCTTTCTTACCTAATGTGTTACTGGTGATGCATTCAGAGACTTCTACACTTTAAAATCTGCCCCCACAGAGGTTAAAAGGCCACTGCCCATATCGTGTTACATTACGTGGATGACAGTTGAAAACATTTTGTTACTAGACCACCAATATATACTATTGGCCCAAAAAGTAAAAAAAGTACTATTGGCCCAAAAAGTAGTGCTTAAAATTGCATTGTGTTCATTTTGCCCTCATATTTAAAATGCTTTCATACACTCATGATCTCATCAGTGAACTCAAGCTCACCAACACCACTGTAAGAATGATGTTCCTACCTCTGTGCTTTTGTTTGTGCAGTCTGATTGGACGTCTTCTGCAAGCTTTCTCCACACAAAGAGTTTACCATCACTTTTATGCTGTAATAGTAAGTTCAATGAACAATTCAGTTACATACCACCATGTTAGTAAGAGTACACTAGTGCAAGTAGTAACAGCAGCATCTACAATGTACTATTGTAAAATTATCATGTATGTATTAGAAAACTGGAGAGGTATCTCCAAGATCCAGAGTGCCACTGTAGGGTACAATCAAATCTCAAGATTTCCAAACAGGCTACTATTTAGGCACAGCAGAATCTCCCTTCAGTGTATGATATTTATTGAGAAATCAAACAAATGGCCTGAAAAGCCTCTCAATGGCTCCAACGCCCTGACGGATGGAGCAGGATTGAGCGGTGGAGACAGATAGTGCTGAGCAGTGCTGGGATTGCTCTCACCTTTGTGTGCCTGTTTGGTTCTGATTAATGTCACCTAAATGCTGTGTCTTCCAATCGAGGAGCTGCACCTTCATTTGCATGATTTTTTTGTGCTGGGTATAAATGTTTTTTTGGGGAGCTCTAAATGAGCGCGTGCCTCTCGGCTTTTGTCGCTCTCAGAGTTGACTGATTTGACTCGCGCAACGTTACGCGACGCAACACTCAGAGAGAGGTACACCTGTGAGATATGCAAATATCCCCTGCACGCGCGTTAATGACCTTATTTATTTTAATTTCCAAAGTTGGAATTAGCATTAGAGTGACTAAATGAACTGGAAGTTAATAATAATCATCGGTGCTGCCAGCACTTAACAAGCCGGGCCTCGCTGCTTAGCTAGCTTGTTGCTAGTCCGTTCGACATGCTGAAGCGGGAACAGTAAATGGGTACAGGATTGAGCATCAGAAGAAAGCTTTAAAAAATATCCAGTAGCATAATCAGCCAGCCTTGCCTAAAGGGGAAATCCCCAGACGGCGTGTGCGATTAGGTGCTTCACATGACTGTTCGCAGACCAGCATCTGGAAACACAGGTTGCACTGCCACCACTGGGGCCTCCATTTCTCTGCGAATTAGCATCATTCAATTACGATCATTATTAGGCATGCAAAGAAAATGCAGCGGCTAATAGAATCTTATTATGGCATCATTACCAGTCCTAAGTGCGTGCGTTTCAGTACAGCCTGACAAGTGATTTACACAGACTTCACAAGCGAGGATGAGATGAATATGACTAGGCTCTCTGACTTTCTGAAGCAGTATAATAAATAAAATAGCACATCTGGGGGACATACACAAAATTAGGTATGCATGAGCTGACTATGCATTCATTTGTAAAGCATTACCATACCTTCCTAATGTGTCATTAAGCCCCATTTAATGAATTATAACACTTGAAATGATACGAACAGTCGGGGACGCTCTGAAGCAGAATCCATGAAGGATCAGGTAGTCTTTTTTTCTGTTTTTTTCTTTTTTCCTCACTAATCACAATCACAGGCAGTGCACTTACAGCAGCAGTCATTCTAATCCTACAATAATTCCAGCAATTGCATTTCAAACGTCTGAATGTGTCCTTTCTGCTTGGATTCATCAGCAGCGCGAGGGAAGGGAGTGAAAGTATGAGCTGTTATAATAGAGTACCTGAGCAGAAACATATGATCTCCTGCAGCTCCTTCTGCTACACTGGGTGCAAACAAAAAGGCAGCTCATCTACCGGATTACCGAGATGATTTCCTCTTGTCACTTCCCACTGTCAGAGATAATGGACAAGATGGAGCGGCTGATCAGTGTCAAATCTTCCTATCTGCTCTAGTCTGGGTGGATGTGTGTGTTAGGGGTTTGATTGAAGAGTGCTAAAACATAGAAATTACCAACCCCCTCTATCTCTCACCCCTGATTCCTCTTGTCCCTCAAATCCAACATAATGATTGAAGGAGAGGGCAGTCTAATTGTCATAAAGACATTAATGCTCAGTCAATGGAGTGGAAGCTTTGGAGGTTTGGACTGAACCTAAACATTCTGGCTAAGTTTCTTCTACAACAGCTTTGCTAATGTTGCCCGTCCATCCCATGTTGTTATTTGACTACAAAGAACTGTCATTTCAATCAGAGGTTAAATTGGAATTTGAAAGATGGTGCATTTCTTGAAAGTGGGCGGGGGAGGAGGTTGTGAATTAACACTTTCTTACCTAATTTGTCACTAGCAATACATTTTCAGACTCAGGCTCTGTTTCCTTTAACTCACTAAATTCTGCCCCCACAGTAGTTTGAAGGGGTGATACCCAGTTGGGGCATGTCTGCATTGGTCATAATAAAATGGATCAGCATATGCAATTGGAGCTGTTTTTGTGCTACTGTGTTTTCTACCACTATACAAAAGAAGTATCATGCTGTCTTCATTGCTGATTTTTTGGCATTATAGTGTATAAGCATAGACAATATACAGTATGAGTTTAGTGGAGCATGATGACTGGTTGGTAGGACATTGCCCCACTAAATGAAGGTCCTGATGCTGGGCCTAGTGAACCCAACTCACCAGCATTGTTGAAACCAACCTCATTTCAAGTGAACTTCATGTTTCATACCTATATGCATTCATGTTTCACACAACCTTTACAACTCATTCCACACTATCAGACACCACACTACAGCAATGAATACGCTTTCTGCCAAATCCTAAAGTTGATAAGCCCTTACATTGTCCAGTGAAACAGTGATGGTCCTTTTTTGTAAATATTAAGCATGACTCAGCTCAATAACAGTGCAGGTAAAACCAGAAAAAACCTGGATGGTGCCAGAATGTCATTCTGGATTGTTTCAGGTTTAGCTTGGAAGAAGTCTTGACACATCATTGTTTTCATCGGTCCTCCATTCCACCCAACACTCAAATCTACACACACACACACACACACACACACACCCACACACCCAGTAGCCCTGATGGCCGGAAGCATCCACCCTTTGGGCTGAAGAGTATCCTGCTGTGACCCAGAGAGTAGGACAAAGGGCTTGGAACATGCATCCCATCCCCCTCTTCACTCCATTCAACTGTATGTGTCTATGCTGGGGGTACATGTTCATATAGTTATCAATACAATTTTTAAAAAATAAATTACACATCAACATTAGCTGCAGTATTTCTCTGTGAGTAATGGAACAAATAGATATTAAAGACACTGATTAAAGACATTTTTTTCAGAAATCCTTGTATCTCCAAAACAGTAATTTTATAGAAGGAAAAACATTCTAAACATCTGTTAATGTAACCAAAAAACCCTTAAAAGTAATTTTGGACCATATTTAATTGCTCCATTTGTCATGAAATGTCCACACTAAAGTGCCGCTGGTGTTTATAAATGGAGTAGACAAATGATAAAATAAAAAAATCTCAATAGAGAGTTTTTCAGCAATGAGCTGTAAACAGCTATAGCACTAGACCCAGTGATTAGCAGGTCTTCCACCAGCTAGAATTGTCTTAAGTGGACTGGAATGTACTTTACATCTCTATATCATGTGTGTGTCTCTCCAAACAAAACCCCATTGGCCTCCTTCTCCCACCGCTCTGGTGTATGCTGGGCCCTAATACAAACATGCTGGGTAGGCAATTCATAGGCAAGAGATACCAATTTCATCCCAGCAAGACATATAACAATGATGTTAAACAAAGCCAACGATGCTTTCGCATTCCACCGCCAAAAAAATCACTAAGCCTTCAATTTCAGCCGAGGGTCTGAAGAATGCAGAATTTCCCTCTCAAATGTATTCCTGAGTGGAAAGCAAGCGGGCCTGGTTATCAGGAAGAACTGTTTGCCATGTGAATCTACATATGGCTATCTGCTATCTGTGTGCCGCTGAGCGGGGAGCGTAGAGGAGTCCCCGGGGTTGGTGTGGAGGGATTATACACAGAGGGGGGTGAACTCTTGGCCTCTCATGATTGAAAGAGCTCGCTGTGCTGAGGCCTGTTTAGAGTGCATTTGCATCACTCTGTTCTGCTGGACAGCAGGAAACTATCAGCAGCCACCACATCTACAGCTATCTTTCTGCTATATTCTCTCACTCTCTCTTTGCATATTCTGTCTCTTTCTCATCCACTGCCACTCTTTCTCACCCACATTCTCCTTCTCTGATGCGTCTGATGTGTCTCCTTCCCTCTCTTGCCCCCTCCCTCTTCCCTCTCCCTGCTGGAGATCCCTATGCTTACAGCCAATCATTTATTCCGATTGATCAGGATATGGTCTGATCAATATCTCATAGCCCGCTCCCTATTGCACAGGAAAACAAATAAGCGCGTGCCGGAGCACGGCCCGCAGTGTTTGCCTGCGTCTGCAGGCCTCAGACACCAGTGCCTCAGCCTGGGATTCGAATGTTTCTGAGGTTTCCCATGCGCCCCTCTAAAAAAGGGCAATGAATTATCACATGAACGAGTCAGAAAATGTCTCGGAGTGGAGCAGCCCTGTGTGCGGTTTCACTCATACGGCCTGCGAGCTGATTGAGTCCCCATTCACTCCTATTGTCTTGCGTCCTAGGCTACTGGGGATCTATTACCTTAGTTAATTGCATCTGGATCTACGCCCTGGAGTGGTCAACTATGTAATTTCACTAATTCATCCCAGTGAGAGGTTGACCTTAAGAAATGTAATTATGCCCACCTGAGTTGTAGAAGGGGCCCAAGAGGCCTGCTAAGCATTCACTAAAGAACATAAGGATCATTAGCAAAAACACAGTTTGCCTTTTTGTGTCGTCAGTGCAACAAAGGAGGTTGGCGTCGACCAGAGTAAACGCATGTTTACTATCGGAGAAGCGTTTCACTTAAAACACCAATCTCCAGACTGCGCCGCCACCGCTGACTGTAATTATCTGATCGTCAAGAGATGCATATTTGGGGCCTTTGCCCATTTTATGGTCTAAAAAGCATTAGCTATGCATGGCTAGCAGTTGGGAAATAAAGTGGGATGCAGTAACTTTGCATAAACACAAATTATTTGTGCATTTTAATAGGCCAGCCCATAATTATGCATGACTTTATACCTTTGTAATTGACAGAAAATATGGAAGAGGTCAGAGGTCACCTATTAGAATGACTTCTCATTTAATTTTTTGACAGGCTTAATACATAAGATACAAGCAGGATATGTCTGAGTGTTCAGGAGCACAGTTTTCCCCCAGGGGCCTAAAGCACTTCTGATCAAATTACACAGTGTCTCTGTTCATGCTGTATTGTTCTCATAAATTTGGAATTACAGTTTCTGTTTTATTTTGTGTCAGTGGTAAAACAATTTACAGTATTTTTCTGTCTAGATGCAATTTATTTGATGCAGCTGATGAGGTCAAACGAATCTTGATTGTTGGTTGCCAAATATATATAGCCTTTTGCAAAACTTTTGGCACCCCTGATCAAATCACAAGTTTTCTGATTTACTAACTTCTGGTGTGTGTGTCTGTCTGTCTGTCTGTCTGCCCTGCAATGGACTGGTGACCTGTCTAGGGTGTATCCTGTCTTTCACCCAATGACTGCTGACATAGGCTCCATGCCCGACACCCCCCCCCCCCCGACCCAGAAGGATAAGCAGCTTAGAAAATGTGTGTGTGTGTGTGTGTGTGTGTGTGTGTGTGTGTGTGTGTGTGTGTGTGTGTGTAATTGCTGGTAAGTGAACAAACTTAAATATGCCATTTTCTGCCATAATTTAATGCACAATGACTATTGATCTGAAGTTAATATTGAAAAAATATAAAACATAAAATGTTGGTGTGTGCTTAAATGTTTGCACAGGCCACATTTTTTGTTTTGCAATGTGTTAAACTTATGAAATGAATAAGATAAATGTGTCAACTTCTTTTCCCTTAAAAAAATCAACAAAATTTCGATTTTGACCAGGACACCAAAACATTTGCAAAAGACAATATGTATTTCTCTTTATTTTTCACTCTGCTTTGAGACATAATTTGATGCGCGGTCTAAAGCTCACTTCATGTTCTGTATTATGAGGGCGCTAAGGCCGTATTTGCAGCCTTGCCCTCGTGCCCAAGTTCACATGTAGGTCACAGAGCCCCGCCTCCACATCCCTAACAGCCAATCACATGGTTAGAGGTAGCTCGGGACAAGGGAACAATGCGACCCGTAGGAAGTGTAAGAATGCAGACACACCATTTCATCAAATCGCCAGAAACACCATCGCTGTGTCCTCGAGATGTAAATCTGCACCTCTGTGGCTGTTAAAGCGCCACAAAGAGGGGTTTCTAAACGCCATGTTTTAACATGCATCCCACTCATAATTAAGCACACAAGTGGCCCTTTGTGCTTTCCACCGAGGAAACACTACAGGCTTTGTGGTTCAAGGCGTCTGGAAAGAGAGAGAAAGAGGAAAGAATCTTCAGATGAGTCACCATCACCATTCGTGTTGTTTGCTCCTCGCTTTGGAGACAAAACTCAGTTATCTCAGAGCTGCTGTCTTTTCTCTGAGAGAGAGACAGAGAGGGGGAAAGTGGAGGTGGTTTTCCACTCTCTCTTTCTCTCTCTCTCACTGCTCAATATCTCACAATGCTGCTGCTGCATATTTTGAACACCAAAGCATCTAATATATCTTCTGAAGGTGAAGAACCACAGTCATAGTTTTGTGTGAGGACATTTAGATTATGGAACATACATGTGAACCACAGCTCGGCATCTGGACTGTAAATCAAAATAAACAATATCTGTATTTATCACCATCTTGGTATTTTCCACCAAAGTTAATTCACACCCACACAAACATTTTCTAAGCTGCTTATCCTCTTGGGTCACAGGGGTGCTGGAGCCTATCAAAGCTAATTCAATTTATTTTAATGTCGCTTTAACTAAATATCCATTAGTTTATCATAAATTAAGTGCAAAAAAAAAATGGTCTCTGCTTGGAAATGACGTACATAGAATGTGCAAAAGGTGAATGTGGCACATTTGTAAATATTACAACAGGGTTATGTGCAATAGATGAAGAGGCCAGCTGTAACAGTCGCTAAAAATCGATGCAAACACAATTAATTCAATATAATTCTATATCATTTGAACCAGACAAACTTTTCAACCTACATACACAGAAATGTATGCATTAAAAAATCTATATGATTCATGAAAAGCTAGTGATTAGATTAATAAAACATGACAGCAAGTATTGTCATGTTTTTGATAAATCTGCAACTAAAAACATTCCAAATAATTAACAGTTTTGAATTCATATCTAGAGATATTAACCTCATGGTTTACTTGTTAAAACTAACCCTGGCTTGTGGAGGATGCACTTTAGTCTGGCTGGCACTGTAAAATGGTTATATGATTCAAAATGGTGTTACACATTACAGCCACCAAGAGGGTCAATCTTAACGGTGAATCTATAAAAGTATCTGGTCGGTTTCTTTGAATATCCACAGATGACGTTACTATGTGAATATGAGCAGATGACCAAAAGCACATGCTTTCTTCTGTTTAACTACACAAAAAAATCAATGTTACATTTAGACCCACATTAGACTGTACTCTGCTCTCCCCTTAATACACAACAGATGGTTAAGCAGATATTCAAACTCATTTTAAGCTAAAAAAAAAAAAAAAAGTTAAAAAAAAAAAAAAAACAAGAAATAAAAAAACTGAAATTTGTGTTTGGCTTCTAAATGGCTCAACACTACAAGACAACGTTATATACAGAAAATGTGAGAAACCAAACAAAACAGACAATGCACAACAGACAACTGTAAATAATTTAATATAATTATCATTTTTGCTATAAGAGGAAGGCCTTGGCATATGAACATACTGATTAAATCAAAGCCATCAGTTGAACTGCACTCTATAATGAAGGCATGAGAGCAAACACTTATTTTATTACTTTATGTAAAATTTGGCATAAATTAAAAAGAACAAACATAGAATTCAGACATGTTTAATGGCAATAACTTGAACATTTTGTAGTCATTATGTACATGATGTAATATCACCTATCAATGGATCTGATTACATAGAAAGAGGAGACAACTGCATCAGGAAAATATTATCTCCAAATATGTCCAACATCCTCAAAAATAGTAAGAAAGAGTTACACTACAATACACACACACACACACACACACACACACACACACACACACACACACACACACACACACACACACATTTTCGAAACTGCTTTATTACAGTACATTTGATTCTTATTATATCATTCATTCTGAGATTTTTTTTAAGACAGAGAGAGAAAGAGAGAGAGAGAGAAAGAGAGGGGGGAGAGAGAGAGAGAAAGGAAGAGAGAGGAAGAGAGAGAGGAAGAGAGAGAGTTTTGGTAAAAGGATATCATTAATCATAGCTCTAATCAGATGACATGGGGTCATGGCCCACTAAGTGTGTTTTCCTCATTATGATAATATGCTGTAGAGGGGAATGTTTCCCTTCTTTACTTTGACACCTTCCCTCTCTGACAGGCTCCTGTCATTTCAACAAAAGAGTCAGAGCATCAAGCTCCTGTCTGCTGCTGAGAGGAGATCGCTTTTTCAGCTCTGGAGAGAAGCACTTAGCAGCAGAGTGCAAAGTGCTAGTCTGACGATTCATCAGCTGTCCAATCAAACCCTTTCGATTGATATAGGTAAGATATCTTCCAGAAACAAGTTCCATACTAGTGTCGTAGTCATTTAGTCAAACCACAACTTCCGTCTACAATCAGTTTCCTTTAGTGAAGTACCCCTTCACCATCAGTCTGTTGCTGCGACCACAGTCCGAGTGGGCTGCGGATGTGCTAGCTGGTTTTTAATTGATGCAAGAGGCTGAAATTATAAATAGGCTGCGAGCCTTCCTCTGTCAGTGGAAAATAGAGCTGGGGGCTGTTTACTGTCGGCGTGATGTATGCAGTTTGTGCGTTTGATTGTGTGTGATTATGTTTTGAGAGGATGACCTTTAGTGGAAGCTATACTGTAGCATAATGAGGAGCTGGAGCATTGAGGCTACAGTGAGAGAGAGAGAGAGAGAGAGAGAGAGAGAGAGAGAGAGGCATGAGCTGATCCTCCTGCGTTCACACTCACTCCATCCTTCTGCTGTCACACAGACAGAGAACAAGGAAGCTCTGAGAAACCCAAAAGGCCACACCCCCTCCCCCACCTCAGTTATATTACACAGGACCTTAAAGGTAACTCTGGTGCTGACATCAAGAGCTGAAAGTGGAGCATAGCAGTTTGCATGCAATATATGCAGCACACTAGGGGTGTGTGGTAATGATGAAGATGGCATCCAAGCTTGAAGAGAATTGCTGAACAAACAGAGGAGGAAATCCAACAAATATCAAAACACGTTCTTTTCTTTTCAGGTAGTCTTCACTGAAATAGCCTACATCCTTGAAAAGGAGTTTTTTTCAAGGACACTTTAATAAAGGCAATGGGTAACTTGTCTTTCTTCATTTTAATGTGATCTTCTTCCATGTAGACCTGTGCTTGATAAGTGACCCTATGACTGTGATTGACAAGTAACCCTATGATGATGCTTCAACAGTGATGACTACATTCATGGGTCAGAGAACTTACAGAGAAACAGAAAAGATTAACAGAACTGTAAACAGCTTGATACATAATGCTAATTAATATGTATACGTGATGATTTTACTAGTAAAGTAATTCATTGTTATAAAATATTAATAAGCTATTAGAGCAGGCTAAATACTATTGGAAAACCTTTCTCAGTATTTTCTGTACATTTTAAGTGTCTTGATGGTTCAGAGTACAATACCACCACAGAGCAGGTACTTTTTGTTGGGTGGATCATCCTCAGCACCACAGTAACACGTGGTGGTGGTGTGTTAGTGTGTGTTGCGCTGGTATGAGTGGGTCAGACACAGTAGTTCTGCTGGAGCTTTTAAACACCTCAGTGTCGCTGCTGGACTGAGAATAGTCCACCAACCAAAAATATCCAGCCAACAGCATTGAAATCCAAGGTCATTACACAAAGACGGGGGCAGCAACCTTTCACCACTGATGAAGGACAAGAGGATGACCAGCACAAACTGTGCAGGAACAGATGAGCTATGGTCTCTGACTTTACATCTACAAGGTGGGCCAACGAGGTAGGAGTGTCTAATAGAGTGGACAGTGAGTGGACACAGTGTTTAAAAACTCCAGCAACACTGCTGTGTCTGATCCACTCATACCAGTGCAACATACACTAACACACCACCACCACATCAGTGTCACTGCAGTGCTGAGAATGATCCACCACCCAAATCTCACGTGGTCTGTGGCGGTCCTGTGGGGTTCCAGACCATTGATGAACAGAATAAGAGGGGGCTAACAAAGAATGCAGGGAAATAGATGGACTACAGTCTGTAGCTGTAGAACTACAAAGTGTATAATAAGGACCTGATAAAATGGACAACGAGTGTAGACACAAGGAGGTCTGCTTAGTGTATTGGCTGATCAGTGTATATTATTTGCAATGTATGATATGTATGTTAGAACTCACTTACTCAGGGGGGATGAAGATGGAGTGGGCTGTTTTTTAACCTCCAAACATAGAGATCGCACATATGATGATTTCCATCATGGAGAACCTGTAATATATGATTATTTAAAAATAGGTCTATATAACACTTGTTGACAAATGTTAAAACAAATGTTAATTGAATGTGTTTTGGTATTATATAAGTTTCTTTAGTAGTAACAAAGTATAGTTCCATGAAAGAGACCAAAAAAATCTAAATAAAAAATGCTTAGTAACTACAGTGCCTTAAAAGGCCTTATCAGCCAAATTATGTCATGGCGGTTCTCATTTAAAACCTGAAGTGCGGCCTTATTATTAACCTAAAAATCTTGGAGTGATGCCAACTAAAACAATAAATCCACTTTTGTGTGAAGAACCTTTCTAAAATGTAGAGAAACCACACATTCAACCTCAAACCCAAACAGGAATCTGTATGACTTGTTATTCAGTAACTATTATGATTTTAATATGTAAGTAATATAGTTATGAGGCTGAGGAATTGAAGTGTGGGCCCACATATGGATCTTTGCACTCTAAATGCCTAATTTTCTGAAGTCCATTCTATGATCTTTATAGTAAAACAGAATACAAATTGTATTTCACCACTGCCCAAGAAATGTGCAGTTCACCCTTACATCTGCTATAAGGAACAATAACAACAGCGGCATCTGGAACCGTTAGCAATGTGAAAACGAGCGAGCGCCGTGACATCAGCAGAGGAGAGGTGGTGAGCTGGTCTCACCTGTTCATTAACCCAGCCAAAGGTGTTTAGAGCTCCTCCACAACCCAAGCAGTGCACACACACTCTAGCTCTCCACTGTTCTTCATAACTACTGCTCTCTCTCCCTCTCTCTCTTTTTCTCGCTCTCTCTCTCTCTCAGCATAATTAAGTAGACCAATCAGAACAGCATGGAATCACTTCTCCAGAGCCTTCAACTCCATAATTAACCAAAATATCTCATTAACTATGAAAGAGTTACATGGATTTGTGTCAATCATAATGTTTGAGAAAATAACACTCTGACTTTGAAGAGCACTGAGCTAAATTATGAACATTTGAAACACATAATCAGGCGGATATTGTGCGTTTGATCAGGACTTACACGCTTTATTTAACTTCCCAAACATCTTTCGCTTTTCCTCAGTGGGATGAGACGGAGAGAGCAAAGCTTATGCAGCAGGAAGAAAGCGTGTAGACTCTGTAGCAGCTTCTCATGCAGCATAATCCGCAGTGCCTGTATTAGCATATACGCCAATGTGCACAGCACAGAGATTTATCATTAAAGATGTACCTCATACCAAAATGCTAACATTGCTAATAATGAATGACAGCCAGTGCAAGTCAGTAGGCATTATGCAAATATGACCGTTCTTGTTGTTGAATTTGTTCCTGTTTCTTGAAAACATTTGGTTTTTGCTCAACACACCATTAATCACTCTACCTAAAATCTTCCCCTACACCTCAAGCCATTATGCTTCCATGTTTTACTTTATTGTCTCCTCCGTATATAACTGAACATCACCGAAAACCTTCAACCGTGGTCCATTTCTACTTCAATGAAGAACCACTTTTGGTTCCCTAAGGAACATTTGAAAGGACGTTTCCTTAGCCGTGTTTATGTAATGTAAAAGTGTTAAGGTTTTATATCAGTTAAAGGTTCCTTCTAGAACCTTATGTTCAAGCCAATGACCAATTAGGAAACTTTATGTCTAAGAAATTAATAATACGTATCATTCAGCATCTACTATGAATATTTAATATGTAGGATGTGTATTTATTAGGATGAGGAGTTGAAGTGTTGGCCTAAATACAGGACTTTGTGCTTTTAAGGCCCAAGTTTCAGATGTTTTTATTTGAAATTGTCTAAATTATATCCTCTGTTTGTTTTAATCACCAGCTAACAAATATCTGAAAATTTTGCTAATAATTAATGACAGCTAGTAAGCAAATTCTGGAAATACGATCTGCTTTTCTGGTTTTCTTTGCTCCTACTTCTTTAAGAAGGGGTTTTCCCCAGCACAACATTAATAATGGTACTTAAAATCTTTTCCTACATCTCTAGTTTGTTATGCATCCATATTTAACCTTACTTTACCTTTCACTCCATATATTACAGCATATTTTTCCCAAAAGGCCTACAAAAATGGTTCACTTCTATGTCAAAGAAGAACCACTTTTGGTTGCCTAAAGAATCAGAAGAAGTTCCAGAATCAGAAGAAGTTTTATTGCCATTGTCAATGAACAGGATTCACTGACTGCTTCGGCATGAAGGTGCAACATTTAAAGAACATTTAAATGCATGGTACCATAACCACTTTTGTGTAAATTGTCTTTTTAAAGTTTAAAGAACCTCCATAAAATATGAGGGTTCTATATTGTTTTTCTTAGAACTGTACATCCAAAACAAGAGCCAACTGGAAACCTTCGTTTCAAATACTGCAATATATTACGCAGTAGCTTCTGTGAATGTAATACGGAAATTGTGTAGTCATGAAGGTCAGGAATTGAGATGTGGGCCTCCATGCGTGTCTTTGCATTTTTTAAGTCTACTTTTCCAAACTTTTAAATCCTCTCTTAACGTTAACAAACAAATGCTACGTTTGCTAACTATGAATGTTCGCATTCTGCACATAAGATCTTTTTTTCTTGTTGTATTTGCTCCTGTGTCTCTAAAACATTTATTTTGTCCCCAACATGCCATTAATAAGGCTACTAAAAATCTTTTCCTACAGTTTGCTTTGCTTCCATATTTCATCTTCCTTTTCTTTTTTCCCTCCATATATTACTGCACATTATTACCAAAAACCTACAAACACGGTTCATTTCTACCTCCACAGCAACTTCACACCTCTAAATGGCAAGGTTCTTTGTCTCATAAGATATGTCATTTAAAAACTGGGACATGACACAAGCCAGGGATGCACTTTGCCTCCCAAACAATAAACAGGCAAAACTTTCTATATGAGTAATAAATAAATAAATGAACAACACACTGTCATAGTGAAGCCTGCAGGTCCGCTTTGTCAGGATGGACAGGGAGATGGACAGAGTACCTGAGGCCTGTGCTGTGAAAGGTGGTAGTGGAGGTGGTGGTGGTGGGGTGAAGAAATAAAAAAAACAGAGAGACAGAGGGAGAAAAGGGAGAAAAGGGGAACGAAACACCAATTAGAGCGCCTCGCCCACACGCTCGCTCACAAAGAGCCGTGCTCCGCTAAAGGTCACGCTGAAATTTGACTGACAGGGCTAAAGTCTTTTACTCATAATTTTTGTGTTTGCAATAGAATTCGGAGCAATTCACAGCCTTAAAGGCCTTAAGTGAGACCAGCAATTAATTGTAATGAATAATCTGACAAATCTGGCTGACATATGGCCGCTAATTCCCCGCCTTTCTGCAGGGAGCAGGGAGGGGATTAGATTAGCTTAAATGAAATCTGGGAGCGGCGTGCCATCTGCGTGTTCTAGGCCGCGGCTCCGACACGTTAACCAGGGTGTGGGAGGCTTTCTCCACTATCGTAACCTCTGACTCGCTCTCCATCTCCTGTCTCACTCTCTCTCTCTCTCTCTCTCTCTCTATCTGTGTATCTCACTCTCTCTTTCTCATGCTCGCTACTTAACTCATTCATTTCATTTCACCCATACATTTCTTAGTCTTTCATCAGTTTCCTCTCCCCCTTTCTTTCCCTTCGTCTCTTTTCCCCTCTCTCTGTGTTCCTCTCTGTTTCTCTCTCTCGTTGTCTCTCTCCCTTTTTGCACCCCAACTCTAACATTTCATAGTTTTTTCTCCTTTCCATTCTCTTTCTTTCTTTCTCTCTCTCTCTCTCTCTCTCTCTCTCTCTTTGTTCTTTTTCACCTTTGGCCACACGTTTCATATCTTTGTCTCCCCACCTCCTCTCTTTCTCTAACACACACACAAACACACTTATAGACATACTTTTCACAGTCTTCTCCATCTCTTTTCCACTCTCTTTTCTTCCCTCACCTACCCTTTCCTGCCTGCTGCCACAGATTTGGGAATACTTTGTTTTTTCCCCCCTCTTTTACATATTGAACCAGCTGCCGCTCACAGAGGAACAGCAATACAGCTGAAGCCGTGCCAAAAATCGAAGAGGAAGGGTTTGTGTGTTGGGGGGTGACACCTAAACAAACACCACAGAGGTAATGAGGGCTGAACAAACACATAAACAAACGACACGTGCCTCGCCACCCCAGCAGTGGGGATCCACAGTTAAGTCACTATTATTACCAGCAAATGTCCCACAGGAGTTGATTGGTATATTTCTCAGCTGATTATCACAGGCAACTTAACATAAAACCAGCTCCACACTTGGCTGAAAGTTCTACAACCAAATACTCTGATCATTTATACAGTTAGACTTGTTTAAAAGTTTAAAAAGAAATAATAATAATAATTGTTTATTTTCATTTGCATGCATGCATTGAACTCTTAATTTAAAATATATTAACGATCAACGTGAATAAAATATATTTTAGTTCACTTACTTTAGGCAATAATTGTGTTGCTGGAATATGTTTTATTCACGTGGGCAGTCATAGGCTGGAGGTTAGGGAACTGACCCAGTGACCAGAATGTGACTGAGGTGTCCTTGAGCAAGACATCTAACCCCTAGTTGCTCCCCGAGTGCTGCGGATAGGGCTGCCCACTACGTGCTCACTGCCCTCTGGTGTGTGTGTGCTGACTAGTGTGTATGTTTCACTTCATGGATGGGTTAAATGCGGCGGTGAAATTTCCCCGTTGTGGGACTAATAAAGGTCTCTTAAAAAAAGAATTCGGATCAAACATACACTACTCATTTTTCAGTGTGTAGTAATACTTTACACTGCATTTCTACTGAATATCATGGGTTCCAGACATTACAGAAATGCTTCTCATAGCCATCTGCAAATTGATTAATGAGAGAGGAGGGAGAAGTGTTGTGGAATACAGCACACAATCCAGCAAATCAAGCGTGACACAGTCTATTTCTGTGTGCAGGAGCAGGGCAGAAGCGCTGAATCAGGCCTTGTTATTGTAATACCCATATTTTGTCTGTCTTAGAGCCGTGTAGCTTTGTTTTAGGCTCATTCGCAGCAGCTCTTCTGAACAATGCTCTTTGGAGGAGTGTGTTATTTTAGCAGAGGTGGACAGAAAGGGGGAGCGGTGGTACTGGAGCTGGCTGATAAAAAGAATGAAAGAGAAAAAATGATAGAAAGAAAACTTTTTGTAAGAGCAAAGGCGGCTAAAAACAGTTTGCTGGTGTAGAACTCTGCGGAAATATTTCAGCACCTGAGAAAATAATATCCAGTAAGCATTTGTTTAATATTAGAATAAATACAGGTAACATGAACCACCGTAAATGGCCGGGGCCCACCAGCAGGCCCAAAATTTTATTACACACTTCTATAACCACAGCTCAACCAGATTGCATCGAATTCCCTTTAGTTATCGAATAATGTAATACGAATGGGATTTTAAGAGGTTAATACAATAAGCAGTCAGCTTATACAAGCTGTATGTCTAAACCTGTCCAGTATTAGTTGTAGTTATCATACCTGCTTTGGTATCTATAATCTATGCTTAATAAACATTTTTGTTTCTTTTTTTGACATAACTTGATAATTCCACATGTTCTTTACATTGTATTAACATTTCATGATCAATGGTTCCAAAATATAGTTACATTCAAAGTTGTTTTTTCCTTCACCTGTAAAGTTGCTAAATATGAATATTGTTTGATATTTGATAAACAATTAATTTAATGCTTGGGAAAAAACTATAATAATAATATAGGTGACATATCTCTTACATGTAAACACAGCATCACCATTTCCAAGTCAGTCATATTGTTAGAAAAGCTGAAATTCTTCAGACATAAGCAGAAAACTGGATGATGTGGTCCACACGTGTCTGAGGTGTGTTAACACAACAAAAATCTTTATAACACATGGCCTTCTGATCCAGAGACAGCAGGTGTTGTGCTGTGTGTAAAGAACAGTCTTTAAAACCAGAACACATTCAATTCACGTGTCTGATGCATCTCTCTTTATACTACCTGACAAACAGCACGTGCCAAAAAAAAGAGTTATAATCCACTTTTTTTGTTCTGAAAAGACCATCTGAATGACCAGCCATATGCAGGCCCAGCCACGTTTAATTGCAGGGGCTGAATAAAGTCTCTTTTGTGGGTGTTGCAGGCGTAATTTCTAAGGAACAGGTCTTAATTTAAACCAAGGGCTAATTATCATGCAAAGCATACCCACCCAGAATGTTTGCATAACTATCACAAGCGTTTTCATAAATGATGCTTTAATTAGTCTTAATTAGAATTTGTTTAAGTCAGCAGGGAATGCAGGCCCCCGTGAAATGATGTATGTAATAAGCACCAGCTCTGCAGCTCTGCACTCTCTCTCTCTCTCTCTCTCTCTCTCTCACTCCCTTCTTACTAGGGGAATAGAGCTGACAAAATCACATCACATTAAATTGATTCAGTCAGAATTAAAATTCTTATGGTATTAATTAAATGGGGAGGATCTCATTAGCAAGCAGCACAGTGAGGAAGACACTCGCTGCCACCAGATGTGTCTGGTGTCAGAGCCACCACACACACACCATTAGGGCATGGGGGTAGAGAGAGGTAGAGAAGTAATGGGGGGGGCAAACAGGTAGTGAACCATTCTAGAAGACATACACAGACAGAAAGTGGTCAAAAAGAAGAATGAAGGGAAGTGCAGAGTAGAACGCGTGAGAGAGAAGGTAGAACCAAATGTGAAAGAGATAGAGAGAGAGGCAGGCGGGTGGTGGTGGTGGTGGTGGTAGAAGAGGGGGGGTCTGGGAATGAGAGAGAAAATGAGCGCAGGAGAGAGAGTGTGTCAGCTCCTAGGAGGTGTACTAAAAGGGGGTTGGGAGAATATTAATGAGGAGTATTAGACACCCTCTACAGCCCATGTACAGCTTTATTTAGCTTCATTTGGTCTATTTGGCTGCTGGAATTCAATAAGAGGAGACCTAATGACCAGAGCAGATACCCTGTTATCACTCTCTCTCTCTTTCTCGCTCCCTCTAATAAGCTATTGCAGGAAGCTGTAGATCCGACACACACCTCTGCACTACAGTGTGTGTGTGTGTCCTAACAGACTGAACTAATCTAAGCCCGATGCAGCCTACAGTCCCATAAGCCTTGTTTCATAATTGGTCTAAAATTCCAAAACTGCCTCAGAATTCCAGGACTGACTCTAGAAATTCCTATAACTTCTGAATTAAGTGCCTGTTTTATTCAAGCTTCAGTACTGTAATTGAATCAGGACTCTGTGGTGGGTGGGGGGGGTGTGGTTTGTCATTCTTAGCCTTTTTTGCATGTCTTCCCTCAGGTGGCGGGTGACACACGCTAGTCTTTAGGGTTTGATCGCTTTGTGATAGGGAATTATAGATGCATCAGATTCCTCGTTCCCTCCAGCGGCTGTCAAATCAAATTAGCTTTAACGTGTGAGACTAGAAACTGTTAAATGTGATCATTCATTGTGCATTCTAGTAAAAGAGACCACTGTGCCAGTTTTATATTCGAAGGCAAAATGAGGAAACTGCAAAGCAAAAACCTGAAATGAATTCTTAATTGTATGATTTTAGCACATTTCATGAGATGTTGACAACATATTAGATCAACAGAAATGTTTAACAGCGCACTCCAAACAATACACGTGCCAAAATGGGTTCTTTGTGTGGTGCTATAGGAGAACCACCTTTCAGAGTATGGTTCTTTAGAGAACCATTCTGAAATCTTTTTAAAGAAACAACCTCCTCATAATGTAAAGATTCCTTAAAGATAAGGCAGAACCCTCAAAGGGGAATTCCAACCATTTTTCAAAACTTTGCATAATTTATTTTTAAAGATGTAAACAAAGCAATACAGCGTGGTTTGATTTGAAATACATCTTTCTAGAGAAATTCACAGTGGTGACAATAGGAACCAGACTTCTGAAGAATAAAATGACTCTAAAAGCTATATCAGTGAAGTTATTACATGGAATGTCTGTTAATACACTGCCTGATGTCTGAGACACTGTTTTAAGAAGGTTTTTGTCTTAAATGTTTTTTTTCCTCAAAACCATTCATGGTGGAAGGGTGCATGCAGGGCATAGTAAGCCAAAATAGCCTCTAAAGAAAATAATTTTTTTTCAGATTCACCACTATTTTATCTATTTTATTTATGATAAATAAAAACTCAGAAGACATGTGTAGGCTCACTGGTAGTTTTGGATAGTAAATAAAATGGTAGACATCACCACCACTGAAAGACTTTGTTTATAGCGCAGTGGTTAAATTATGCATAAAGTTTTCAAATTAGTAACATTAAAAATTGGTAAAGAACCATAACATTATAGGAAGGCTCTTTACCTCTAAAAGGCTCTTCGTTCTCTTCATGCTCTTACATCTCATTTACAAAATGGTTCTTTAGGAAACCAAAGTAGTTCTTCTGAGGCATCGCTCAAAGAACCATTTGTGTGCCATCAATATCTGGGTCAAACTGTGCAGCTCTGATTTATGAACCTGAAAATGAGTGCAAATACTAGAATCAGCCAACAAAGGATGGAAAGGAAAAAAGAAAACTGAAAAAAATTAAAGCAGCTTTAAAAGCTCGGTGTAATCCAACACTTACAATGAAAATGTGAAAATGATAATGCTGCTGGAAAGAATGGCCCCTGGGCAGCACGGCCTCAACCCTCCCGCTGCACACGTTACAAGGCAATGTTGTCCCTTTTATTAGAAGCGAGCCTGTCTGTTAGTCAGGCCCTGCATAAATATTTAGGGTAAATACACTGTATATCATTTTTCTTCACACTTGAATTGCATTATGAATTCCATGCGGGACCAGGTGAGCCTGGGTCAGGAGACTAAATTAAGTGGCGGTCGGCGGCAGCTGCCAGAGCCTCTCTCTTTAACCATGCTTGGCTGGTTTGGCTATCAAAGCCACTTGTACATGTGCCATAAAAAAACATTGGCTTGTGTGTTTAAAATGGTATTAAAATGCTGTTGACCCTTAAAATTAGAAAGGGAAACGCAAAACTCCTTGCATGGCAATTATTTGCTGTCTATCTAAAGTGCAAGGGAGAGGAAATGGAGACGTACGGCTGAGAGGCGGCCAGAATTTATTGACGTGCCACAGAAATGTGTGGCCGCGCGTTTATGACGGGCAGAAGTCTGTGACATCACTGCGGAACCGCCTTCTACACTTAGTTCCATTTAATACTAATGCCAATGTTTACTAATGGGGGAAATAATCGCTGAGAGAGACAGAGAAAGAAAGAAAGAAAGAAAGAAAGAAAGAAAGAAAGAAAGAAAGAAAGAAAGAAAGAAATAAAGAAAGCAATGATAAGAGAGTGTGAAAAATTTCACTGTGAAAAATTCTAAATAATGCATGACATCTAACAAATTTAACCAACTAAAATACCAAAATTAAAAAAAATTACTAATCACTCTTGGAGAGGGGCTGCAGCCCCCCTCACTGCTAAATATATAACATCATGTCAATGCCTGAGAGACAGT